>NC_053028.1:718043742-718238596 GCF_003073215.2 Triticum urartu
GGGCGCACCGTCCTTATCGTTCTTTATCTGCAAGTCTCCCACGCCGTGTATTTTGACCCTTCCAGAGACTACGAGAAAAAAGACTACACCCACATAATGAATATTCTAGATGATGCTCTCCAAGGCTTCAGCTTTAGAGGTGGCCCCATGCAGATCAGGAAACAAAGGAACAAGAAGATGGGTTTCGCGCATAAAACTAACTTCTCCTGCATCCATGTCCCAAAACCAAGCAAGAAGGATGGATTCTACATCCTCCATCTCATGATTCAGTTCAACACGGATCACCAAAAGCTTCGCATGAGAAGCAGAAATGATGATCATATCCACAAGTGGCTAGAATCCAATGGAGAAGCGGATTATAAACTTAGAGATGAATTCTTTCGCATCCAAAGCGACATTGCGACGATCATCATGAAAGAAGTCGTCGATGAGAAGGGGATGTTCCACCACGGCCCTATATCGCGAGCTAACGTCCGAACTCGCATAGGCATGCAACGTCTAGACCTCACGCTGTTCAAGAAGCTAGGGTCCATCCTCGATGATATGGAAGGATGGAACTTCTAGTGATTTATGATGCCGATGATGATGATATGTGTCGGTTGAACTTGTATACTATTTGTAGCGATGAAACTTTGTGATGTCCACGATCCCTGCCGAACTTGCGTAACGCTACTTTGTTAGTTTGCGTACGATGACCTTCGTACCTCTAGTTAATTAATTTGCATACTGTATGTTCCATCTAGTTGCTAACCCTTTCTTTTTCGGTGTTCTCTTGTATATTTTGTTGCATATATATGATTGTACATCCTCTTCATGAACATGCATCTCTAACAGGTACCTAGTTTCTTGATGGCGAGATGGAACTGCTATGTCGTGTACAAAGGGAAGGTTCCGGGGGTGTACAACGAGTGGCATGAGTGTCAGGCACAAGTGAATGGGTTCTCGGACGCCAGCCATAAAGGCTTCAAAAGCAGACAAGAAGGAGAAGCTAGTTACTTGAGGTTCACGCTAGCATGAGAGAGGACTCGTAACCGCCATCTCATGTACTGCATAGTTCCGCTCTCACTCATAGTGATAGCTCTTCTCGCGTATACCTTTGTTTAGATGGATGACGTTGTAGTTGCAAGTATTCTAGACTTGCATGTATCGCTATTTTCGAGATGATGACAAGATACCACTTTGTGTTGGATGATGATTATGACGAGACTATTTGTATGTATATGCTATGATTACATTTGTGGTCTCGCAGGCATTTGTATGTGTATCATGATGACATTTGTATGTGCTAAAGATTCTTCTATAAAGCCTATTCAAATACAAAACAAATATGCCAAAAAAACAAAAAACTACTAAAATTAGCAGTAGCGAGTGGAGAAAAGTTAGCAGCAGCGCGGTTGTAGCAGTAGCGCGCACAGGGGAAGCGCGCTATCGCTATTAGCAGGAGCGAGCTTCCTTTAAGCGCGCTGCTGCAACACTTGTGTAGCAGTAGCGCGGGTGAACCAGCGCTACTGCTATACGTTAGTTGTAGCGCCTTATTAGTAGCGCCGGCCCCCGCACTACTAATAGGCCCAAAACCCGCGCTGCTGCTAGGCTTTTCCCTAGTAGTGCACGGTCGTGCCTCTCGGAAAGGGAAAAAGTATGCGTTTTCTGTTTTTTTTCTTTCGGGAGAGTCATGGTTTTACTTTCGCAAGAGGCATGGTTATGCTTTTAGCGAGAGTCACGGCCGTGCCTCTCGGAAACGGAAAAAAAACGCATTTTCTTTTTTTTTCCTTCCACGAGAGTCACGGTTTTGCTTCCACGAGAGGCATGGTTGTGCTTTCGCGAGAGTCACGACCGTGCCTCTTTCGGAAAGGAAAAAAACCGTGCTCCCGGTTCGGTTTTTTCACCCGTTCTTTCGTCCGGTTTTTTCGTGAAAAAAAAGTTCGTCAAAACCTATCAACATGGAATCTAGTTTTGAAGATCTCGGCGCGAGGAATCCAATGATGAAAACGGTTCGAGATTTGGACGCACGGTTTAAGAGATAAAATGTTTTGAATAAACGGATCTACGAAAAAAGGGAAAACTCTCAGGTTGCGACAAGTGGCGCGCTGCATGTGCGCCACTTGTCGCGAGAAAGTGGAGTGTTCTTTGCAACGAGTACTCCTTAATTAGTGATTTCGGCATATTGCGTTCGTGTATGTACAAGGGCCCATTACTGCAGGCCAACCCAAACAATGAGAGGCTTCCAATTCAGCTAGCACTGCCTACAAAAGAAAAGCTACGGGAGTAGCACCTCTTTTGGACAACTGGCCCGGTTTATAGGTACTGTTGTAGTATTAAATACTCCCTCCGTTTTGAAATATTTGTCAAAGAAATGAATGTATTTAGATATATATTTTAGTTCTAGATACATCCACCTTTATCCATTTCTGTGACAAGTAATCCAGACGGAGGGAGTAGATGGAACGGTGAGGGACGCATAGGACATGAGAGGGTTGGCAAATTTTAAAGGCAAACGATGAAGAACTGCTACTGTGGTGATTGTCTACTACAACAAGATTTGCCTAGCTCTGGTGAGGGAGGGGCGATGACGGCGACGCGCCTTTGGCTCGCTTTAGTGCTTGTAGTCGTCGTGCGCTAGGTGGTCCACGGACATGATTGAAATTTTTATTACTTTTTTAAGGAATTTCGCGCTTTATTGATCAAGTATAATCAAGAGAGAGTGCCTCCCGGATACAATCCGAGGTTGAAAAATAGAGTCTGTTTGAAGATGAATAGCTTGGAAGTTTCTTGGAAAAAAATAGCTTGGAAGTTTCTTGGAAAAAAATAGCTTGGAAGTTTTTGGAAAAAAATGGTGAGAATAAGAGGACACCATGTAAATTACTACTCCGACGGAGGCCTTGCATCTAGTCTAGCACTAAAAGAAAGGGCCACACGATTCAGTACTCAGAAGATCTACTGGAATTGCTTGTTACTCCCTCCGTTTCACTTTAGTCTGCATATAAGATTTGATCAAAGTCAAACTACACAAAGTTTGACCAAATTTATATATATATATATATATATATATATATAGAAAAATCAACATCTACAATACCAAGAATGAAAGTTCATTCCATGATGCATCTAATAATATTAATTTCATATTGTGATTGTTGATAGTTTTCTTATAAAGTTAGTAAAACTTTGCAAAGTTTGACTTTAACCAAATCTTAAGTCGAAACTAAAAAGAAGCGGGGAGACTACTAGAATACAAAGACCACGAGGCGACGACCTGAGTCTGAGTGAGAGAAGAATATCCCACCAAAGCCAAAGCAGCTGCTGTGGCTGGTTGTGTAGCTCTAAAAGAAAGGGCCGAGCATTAGGTTCAGGTTAGTTTGTAATATAGCTTGAAAAAAGTTTTTATATTATGGGACGGAGTAAGCAACATACTACTCACAAAGCATATTCATGTTCATAATCAGAGGGATATTAATATGCATATAGGATCTAAACATACGATCTTTCATCAAATAAACCAACCAGCATCAACTACAAAGAGTAATCAACACTACTAGCAACCTACTAGTACCAATCCCTGACATGGAGACAAGAATTGGACACAAGAGATGAACTAGGGTTTAGAGAGGAGATGGTGTTGGTGAAGATGTTGATGGAGATTGCCCTCTCCCGATGAGAGGAGCGTTGGTGATGACGATGGCGATGATTTCCCCCTCCCGGAGGCAAGTGTCACCGGCAGAACAGCTCTGCCGGAGCCCTAGATTGGTTCCGCCAAGGTTTCGCCTCGTGGCGGCGGAGTCTTGTCCCGAAAGGTTGCTTATGATTTTTTCCTTGACAAAAGACCTCTTATAGAAGAAGATGGCCATCGGAAAGCCAACAGGGGGCCCACGAGGCAGGGCGCGCGCCCAGGGGGGTAGGGCGCGCCCCCCACCCTCGTGGCCAGGTGGGTCCCCCTCTGGTGTACTTCTTTCGCTCAATATTTTTTATTATTTCCAAAAATGACTTTCGTGGAGTTTCAGGACTTTTGGAGTTGTGCAGAATAGGTCTCTAATATTTGCTCCTTTTCCAGCCCAGAATTCCAGCTGCCGGAATTCTCCCTCTTTATGTAAACCTTGTAAAATAAGAGAGAATAGGCATAAGTATTGGACATAACGTGTAATAACAGCCCATAATGCAATAAATATCGATATAAAAGCATGATGCAAAATGGACGTATCACGGGTGCTGGTGGGTGCCACTGAAATGAGATGGAGAAGGGCTAAAGATGAACGGCGTGGTGGTGGCTGCGGCGGCAGCCGAGTAGGGGGCCGTGAAAGACAGGGAGGTAGGCGACGTCGCGGGGAGGGTCACCGCAGAAGAGAAGGAGGAGTGCTGCTATGACACGGTGATGGTCTGCAGTCTGGTACCAAGTTGGAGTATCGAATTGTTGTCTCTGTATTGCTTCAGTTACAGGAGGTAGAACATATACAAGATTGTTACAGAAGAAGCCCGATAAAATAGGCACTGATGACCCACAAGTATAGGGGATCTATCGTAGTCCTTTCAATAAGTAAGAGTGTCGAACCCAATGAGGAGTAGAAGGAAATGATAAGCGGTTTTCAGCAAGGTATTCTCGGCAAGTACTGAAATAAGAGGTAACAGATAGTTTTGTGATAGGATAATTTGTAACGAGCAACAAGTAACAAAAGTAAATAAAGTGCATCAAGGTGGCCCAATCCTTTTTGTAGCAAAGGACAAGCCTGGACAAACTCTTATATAAGGAAAAGCGCTCCCGAGGACACATGAGAATATCGTCAAGCTAGTTTTCATCACGTTCATATGATTCGCGTTCGATACTTTGATAATTTGATATGTGGGTGAACCGGTGCATGGGTGCTGTTCTTACTTGAACAAGCATCCCACTTATGATTAACCTCTATTACAAGCATCCGCAACTACAACAAAAGTATTAAGGTAAACCTAACCATAGCATGAAACATATGGATCCAAATCAGCCCCTTACGAACCAACGCGTAAACTAGGGTTTAAGCTTCTGTCACTCTACCAACCCATCATCTACTTATTACTTCCCAATTCCTTCCTCTAGGCCCAAATAATGGTGAAGTGTTATGTAGTCGACATTCACATAACACTACTAGAGGCTAGACAACATACATCTCATCAAAATATCGAACGAATACCAAATTCACATGACTACTAATAGCAAGACTTCTCCCTTGTCCTCAGGAACAAACGTAACTACTCACAAAGCATATTCATATTCATAATCAGAGGGGTATTAATATGCATATAGTATCTGAACATATGATCTTTCACCAAATAAACCAACTAGCATCAACTACAAAGAGTAATCAACACTACTGGCAACCTACTAGTACCAATCCCGGACTTGGAGACAAGAATTGGATACAAGAGATGAACTAGGGTTTTGAGATGAGATGGTGCTAGTGAAGATGTTGATGGAGATTGCCCTCTCCCAATGAGAGGAGCGTTGGTGATGACGATGGCGATGATTTCCCCCTCCCGGAGGGAAGTATCCCCGGCAGAACAGCTTTGCCGGAGCCCTAGATTGGTTCCGCCAAGGTTCCGCCTCGTGGCGGCGGAGTCTCGTCCCGAAAGGTTGCTTATTGTTTTTTCCTCGACGAAAGACTTCATATAGCAGAAGATGGGCATCAGAGAGCCACCAGGGGGCCCACGAGGTAGGGGGGCGCGCCCACCCTCGTGGACAGGGTGTGGGCCCCCTGGTCTTCATCTTTGGCGAGGATTTTTTATTATAAGATATTCCGTGGAGTTTCAGGACTTTTGGAGTTGTGCAGAATAGGCCTCTAATATTTGCTCCTTTTCCATCCCAGAATTCCAGCTGCCGGCATTCTCCCTCCTTATGTAAACCTTGTAAAATAAGAGAAAATAGCCATAAGTATTGTGACATAATGTGAAATAATAGCCCATAATGCAATAAATATCGATATAAAAGCATGATGCAAAATGGACGTATCAACTCCCCCAAGCTTAGAGCTCACTTGTCCTCAAGCGAAAGCCGATAACAATAAATATGTCCCCATGTTTAGAGGTAGAGGCGTCGATAAAAATAAAATACGGACATGAAGGCATCATGATTATCCTCATAACAACAACATATATAGATATTGTCATATGATTACTTATGTTCAAGTGATGATCTATTCGCATTGCAAAAGTATAAATCAGAAACCTTATTGAGAACCAACAAACTATAACCTCAGTCATTGAAGCAATTGCAATTTATCATAACATCAGAAAGAGTCCATGTCAGAGCTAAAAAGCAAGTCCGCATACTCAACTATCATCTAGTCCTTCATAATTGCTAACACTCACGCAATACTTGTGGTTACGAAGTTTTAATCGGACACAGAGAAAGATAGGGGCTTATAGTTTCGCCCCACAACCTTTTACCTCAAGGGTAATGTCAACAATAATAACTCATGCTCCCCTACATCCAATTAGGTACATATATCAGAATCTTTCCAACATACTGTGCTTGCCAAAGGATAAAATAAAAAGGAAAGGTGAAGATCACCATGACTCTTACATAAGGTAGAAGATAATAGTAAAAGATAGGCCCTTCGTAGAGGGAAGCAGAGGTTGCCATGCGCTTTTATGGTTGGATGCATAAAATCTCAATGCAAAAGAACGTCACTTTATATTGCCCCTTGTGATATGAACCTTTATTATGCAGTCCGTCGCTTTTATTACTTCCACATCACAATATCGTATAAAGCTTATTTCTCCACACCAATCAATCATACATATTTAGAGCAATTTTTATTGCTTTGCACCAATGTCAACTTACTTGAAGGATCTTACTCAATCCATAGGTAGATATGGTGGACTCTCATGGCAAAACGGGTTTAAGGGTATTTGGAAGCACAAGTAGTATCTCTACTTGGTGCTGATAATTTGGCTAGCATGAGGGGGAAAGGCAAGCTCAACATGTTGGAGGATCCATGACAACATACTTTATCTCAGATATAAGAAAACATAACTCATCACGTTGTCTTCCTTGTCCAACATCAACTCTTTAGCATGTCATATTTTAATGAGTGCTCCCAATCATAAAAGATGTCAATGATAATATATTTATATGTGAAACCTCTCTTTCCTTATTACTTCCTATTAATTGCCACGATGACCAAAGCTATGTCTGCCAACTCCCAACAACTTTTAAATCATCATACTCTTCCTATGTGAAGTCATTACTCTCAATAAGATCAATATGAACTTTTTTTTTCTTTTTCTCTTTTCTTTTATTCACCCAAGATCATAGCAAGAAAATCAAGCCCTTGACTCAACACTAATCTTTATTATATAGCTCACGGACTCGATTACATAGAGATATCATAAGACAAAACTCAAAACTAGATCATGCCATAAACTTTATTCTACTAGATCAAAATACTACTAATAGGATCGAACTAAGGAAAACGGTAAAGATAGGAGTTGTGATTGTGATACGATACCGGGGCACCTCCCCCAAGCTTGGCAGTTGCCAAGGGGAGTGCCCATACCCATGTGATTATATCTCCTTTGTTAGTGAAGAAGGTGGTGGAGAAGTAGTGGTGGGCTTGCCCTTCTCTTTCTCCAACTTGCGTCGGAGGGTGAAATTATCAATCCTCAACTCATCATTCTCTATCTCAAGCTTTATTATCCTTTTGCATAATGCCTCTTTGCTTTCTTGCTTGAAACGAGATGGAACTGGTTCATCTTCATCTTCCTCATCAGGGTACCATATATATGGATAGGTATCCTTGAATATGTTCTTATCTAAAGGCAGGTAAGAAACTGGGCAATCCTCTTCTGAATCTTGAGACGACATGTTGATCTAATCTGCAGCAGCATAGCTCGAAACAAAAACAGAGGATATTTGCGTGATCCGGGAGTCAAAACCTTCGGGAGATTATATAATGAATTTTTACCGACCAAAATACGTATCGTGCAAGAAAACGGAGTCCGGAAGGCACACGAGGTGCTCACGAGGTAGGGGGCACGCCCAGGGGGTAGGGCACGCCCTCCACCCTCGTGGGGCCCTCATGTCCTTCTCGGACTGCTACTTATTTTTCTATTTTTCTAAATATTCCAAAACGGAGAAATATTGCCTTAAAAACTGTTTTGGAGTCGGTTTACTTACCGTACCACATACCTATTCCTTTTCGGAGTCTGAAACATTCTGGAAAGTGTCTCTTATGTATTCCTCCAGGGTTACGGTTTCAATAACATTGGTTTCAACATTTATAGGATTACCTGAGATATAATGTTTGATTCGTTGACCATTTACCACCTTCGGATTTGTGCCTTCGAAATTTTTGATCTTTATGTCATCGGAACGATAGACCTCCTCGATAAAGTAAGGACCTTCCCATTTAGAGAGAAGTTTTCCTGCAAAAAATCTTAAACGAGAGTTGTATAGCAATACATAATCACCTATATTAAACTCAACCTTTTGTATTCTTTTGTCATGCCATCTTTTGACTTTTTCTTTAAACAACTTGGCATTTTCATAAGCTTGGGTTCTCCATTCATCAAGTGAGCTAATATCAAATAACCTCTTCTCACCGGCCAGTTTGAAATCATAGTTGAGCTCTTTAATAGCCCAATATGCCTTATGTTCTAGTTCGAGAGGTAAGTGACATGCTTTTCCATAAACCATTTTATACGGAGACATACCCATTCGATTTTTTATGCAGTTCTGTAGGCCCATAGTGCATCATCAAGTTTCTTGGACCAATTCTTTTTAGACCTGTTGACAGTCTTTTGCAAAATTAATTTGAGCTCTCTATTACTCAATTCTACTTGACCGCTAGACTGTGGATGATAAGGAGATGCGATTCTATGATTAACGTCATATTTAGCAAGCATTTTACGGAAAGCACCATGAATGAAATGTGAACCACCATCAGTCATTAAATATCTAGGGACTCCAAACCTCAGAAAAATAACTTCCTTAAGCATTTTAATTGAAGTGTTATGATCAGCACTACCAGTTGGAATAGCTTCTACCCACTTAGTAACGTAATCAAAAGCAACTAAAATATGTGTATATCCATTAGAGGGAGGAAAAGGTCCCATATAATCAAAGCCCCATACATCAAATGGTTCAATAACAAGTGAATAATTCATAGGCAATTCTTGACGTCTACTAATATTACCAATTCTTTGACATTCATCACATGATAAGACAAACTTACGGGCATCCTTGAAAAGAGTAGGCCAATAAAAACTGGATTGCAATACCTTATGTGCAGTTCTATCTCCAGCGTGGTGTCCTCCATAAGCTTCGGAGTGACACTTGCGTAGGATCTGTTCCTGTTCATTCTCAGGTACACAACATCTAATAACACCATCTACTCCTTTATAAAGATGTGGGTCATCCCAAAAGTAATGTCTCAAATCATAGAAAAACTTTTTCTTTTGTTGGTATGTGAAGCTAGGTGGTATGAATTTAGCAACAATGTAATTAGCATAATCAGCATACCAAGGAGTACTACGAGAAGTACTTATAACATTTAATTGCTCATCAGGAAAGCTATCATCAATAGGTAGTGGGTCATCAAGAACATTTTCTAACCTAGATAAGTTGTCTGCAACGGGGTTCTCAGCTCCCTTTCTATCAACAATATACAAATCAAATTCTTGTAGCAAGAGAACCCATCTTATAAGTCTAGGTTTAGCATCTTTCTTTTCCATAAGGTATTTAATAGCAGCATGATCAGTTTGAATAGTTACTTTAGAATCAACGATATAAGGTCTGAACTTATCACAAGCAAATACACCTGCTAAGAATTCTTTTTCAGTAGTAGAATAATTTCTTTGAGCATTGTCTAAAGTCTTACTAGCATAATGGATAACATTTAATTTCTTATCAACTCTTTGCCCTAGAACAACACCTACAACATAATCACTAGCATCACACATAATTTCAAAGGGTAAATTCCAATCAGGTGGCTGAACATAGGTGCAGAGGTCAATGCTTTCTTAAGTATTTCAAATGCTTCTACACAATCATCATCAAAGACAAATGGTATATCTTTTTGTAATAAATTAGCCAAATGCTGAGAAACTTTTGAGAAGTCCTTGATGAACCTCCTATAAAATCCGGCGTGACCAAGGAAACTTCTTATACCTTTGATGTCCTTGGGACATGGCATCTTTTCAATAGCATCAACCTTGGCTTTATCAACTTCAATACCTCTTTCAGAAACTTTATGCCCCAAGACAATACCTTCATTAACCATAAAGTGACACTTTTCCCAATTCAAGACAAGATTAGTTTCTTCACATCTCTGCAAAACTCGATCAAGATTGCTCAAGCAATCATCAAAACAGGATCCATAGACGGAAAAGTCGTCCATGAAAACCTCACAAATCTTTTCACAAAAGTTAGAGAATATAGCCATCATGCATCTTTGAAAGGCAGCAGGTGCATTACATAAACCAAAAGGGATACGTCTATAAGAAAAAGTACCAAAAGGGCATGTAAAAGTAGTCCTTGATTGATCTTTAGCCGACACAGGTATTTGAGAGAAACCTGAATAACCATCTAGAAAGCAGTAGTGTGTATGTTTGCATAATCTTTCTAGCATTTGATCAATAAAGGTTAAGGGGTAATGATCTTTCTTAGTAGCCTTATTTAATTTGCGAAAATCAATTACCATCCTATAACCTGTAATAATTCTTTGTGGAATTAATTCATCTTTATTATTAGGAACAACAGTACTACCTCCCTTCTTAGGGACACAATGGACAGGACTTACCCATTGACTATCAGCAACGGGATAAATTATACCTGCCTGTAGAAGCTTTAGTATTTCTTTTCTTACCACTTCTTTAATTTTAGGATTCAAACGTCTTTGAGGATCACAAACTGGTTTGGTGTCCGCCTCCAAATATTTTTATGTTGACATAGAGTGGGACTAATGCCCTTAAGATCATCAAGAGTATATCCAATAGCAGCACGGTGCTTCTTCAGAGTTTTCAACAATCTTTCTTCTTCATGCTCTGAAAGGTTAGCACTAATAATAACAGGATATATCTTCTTTTCATCAAGATAAGCATATTTAAGATTATCAGGCAACGGTTTAAGCTCAAACACGGGATCACCCTTAGGTGGAGGGGGATCCCCTAGGATTTCAACAGGCAAATTGTGTTTTAGAATAGGTTCCTGTTTAAAGAATACTTCATCTATTTCCCTTCTTTCATTCATAAACATATCATTCTCATGGTCTAGCAAATATTGTTCTAAAGGATCGCTAGGAGGTACGGCAATAGAAGCAAGACCAATAATTTCATCCTTACAAGGCAATTCTTCTTCACTGTGTTGTTTACTAAATTTAGAGAAATTAAACTCATGAATCATATCATCCAAGCCAATAGTAACAACATTCTTTTCGCAGTCTATCTTAGCATTAACAATGTTCAAGAAGGGTCTACCAAATATGATGGGACAAAAGCTATCTTGTGGGGAACTGAGAACAAGAAAATCAGCAGGATATTTAGTTTTCCCACACAAGACTTAAACATCTCTAACAATTCCCATTGCTGAAATAGTATCTCTATTGGCAAGTTTAATTGTGGCATCAATATCTTCTAACTCAGCAGGTGCAATTTCATGCTTGATTTCTTTATACAAGTCATAAGGTATAACACTAGCACTAGCACCCATATCGCATAAGCCATGATAATAATGATCTCCTATTTTAACAGAAATAACAAGCACGCCTACCACAGGTCTATGTTTATCTTTAGCACAAGGTTTAGCAATTCTAGCAGTTTCACCGCAGAACTGAATAACATGCCCATCAATATTATCAGCCAAGAGATCTTTAACAATAGCAACATTAGGTTCAACTTTAACTTGCTCAGGAGGTGTATAAGTTCTAATATTGCTTTTACGAACCACAGTTGAAGCTTTAGCATGATCCTTTATTCTAACAGGGAAAGGTGGTTTCTCAACATAAGAAGTAGGAACAATAGGATCATTAATAGTTACAGTCTTTTCTTCAACTTTAATTGGTGCAGCTACTTTTACTTCTATGGGAGGATGATATTTAAACCACTTCTCCTTAGGGAGATCAACATAAGTAGCAAAAGATTCACAGAAAGAAGCTACTATCTCAGAGTCAAGTCCATATTTAGTGCTAAACTTATGGAAAATATCGGTATCCATAGAAGATTTAACACAATCAAACTTAGGTGTCATACCTGACTCCTTACCTTCTTCGAGGTCCCAATCTTCAGAGTTGCATTTAATTCTATCCAATAAATCCAATTTAAATCCAATAGTCTTCATCATAATAGAGCCAGCACAAGAAGTATTGAGCATGGTGCGATTATTTTCAGAAAGTCGAGCATAATTTTTCTGAATAATTGTTTCTCTTGGGAGCTCATGATTGGGGCATGAATATAACATTGATTTAAGCCTCCCCCAAGCTTGAGCGATGCTTTCTCCTTCGCGAGGCCAAAAATTATATATATAATTGCGATCACGATGAACAAGATGCATAGGGTAATACTTTTGATGAAATTCCAATTTCAATCTTCTATAGTTCCATGATCTCGTATCATCACATAGCCTATACCATGTCAATGCGTCTCCCTTCAAAGATAAAGGGAAGACCTTCTTCTTAGCAACAACATCGGGTATACCTGCAAGCTTAAATAATCCACAAACTTCATCCACATATATTAAGTGCTCATCTGGATGCTTTGTTCCATCTCCTGTAAAAGGATTAGCTAGCAGTTTTTCTATCATACCCGAAGGAAATTCAAAGGGAACATTTTCATTTTTAGTAGGTTCAGTAGATTGAGGAGCAACTCTTTGCTCTACTGGTCGGGGTGAAGATACCCCGAACAAGCCCCTTAGAGGATTACTTTCCATAGTAACAAGTGACAGTAAATTTAAGCACACTATATAAATTTTTCCTTACCAAATTCCACCAACCAAAGGCGCTTCACTCCTCGGCAACGGCGCCAGAAAAGTGTCTTGATGACCCACAAGTATAGGGGATCTATCATAGTCCTTTCGATAAGTAAGAGTGTCGAACCCAACGAGGAGTAGAAGGAAATGATAAGTGGTTTTCAGCAAGGTATTCTCTGTAAGTACTGAAATAAGTGGTAACAGATAGTTTTGTGATAGGATAATTTGTAACGAGCAACAAGTAACAAAAGTAAATAAAGTGCAGCAAGGTGTCCCAATCCTTTTTGTAGCAAAGGACAAGCCTGGACAAACTGTTATATAAGAAAAGCGCTCCCAAGGACACATGGGAATATCATCAAGCTAGTTTTCATCATGTTCATATGATTCGTGTTCGGTACTTTGATAATTTGATATGTGGGTGAACCGGTGCTTGGATGCTGTTCTTACTTGAACAAGCATCCCACTTATGATTAACCTCTATTGCAAGCATCTGCAACTACAACAAAAGTAATAAGGTAAACCTAACCATAGCATGAAACATATGGATCCAAATCATCCCCTTACGAAGCAACGCATAAACTAGGGTTTAAGCTTTTGTCACTCTAGCAACCCATCATCTACTTATTACTTCCGAAATGCCTTCCTCTAGGCCCAAATAATGGTGAAGTGTTATGTAGTCGATGTTCACATAACACCACTAGAGGCTAGACAATATACATCTCATCAAAATATCGAACGAATACCAAATTCACATGACTACTAATAGCAAGACTTATCCCTTGTCCTCAGGAACAAACGTAACTACTCACAAAACATATTCATGTTCATAATCAGAGGGGTACTAATATGGATATAGGATCTGAACATATAATCTTTCACCAAATAAACCAACTAGCATCAACTACAAAGAGTAATCAACACTACTAGCAACCTACTAGTACCAATCCCGGACTTGGAGACAAGAATTGGATACAAGAGATGAACTAGGGTTTTGAGATGAGATGGTGCTAGTGAAGATGTTGATGAAGATTGCCCTCTCCCGATGAGAGGAGCGTTGGTAATGACGATGGCGATGATTTCCCCCTCCCGGAGGGAAGTATCCCCGGCGGAACAGCTCTGCCGGAGCCCTAGATTGGTTCCACCAAGGTTCCGCCTCGTGGCGGCGGAATATCGTCCCGAAAGGTTGCATAATGTTTTTTCCTCGACAAAAGACTTCATATAGCAGAAGATGGGCATCGGAGAGCCACCAGGGGGCCCACGAGGTAGGGGGGCGCGCCCACCCTCGTGGACAGGGTGTGGGCCCCCTGGTCTTCATCTTTGGCGAGGATTTTTTATTATAAGATATTCCGTGGAGTTTCAGGACTTTTGGAGTTGTGCAGAATAGGTCTCTAATATTTGCTCCTTTTCCAGCCCAGAATTCTAGCTGCCGGCATTCTCCCCCTTATGTAAACCTTGTAAAATAAGAGAGCATAGCCATAAGTATTGTGACATAATGTGAAATAATAGCCCATAATGCAATAAATATCGATATAAAAGCATGATGCAAAATGGACGTATCAGGCACGCAGGGCCTCGGGGGTGGGTCCGATCCTAAATTCTAGGGCTGGACGTGCCAGTCATATACAATAGAATATGCACACGTTAACACTAATGTCCCTAGGCTGCAGCGAGCGAAACCTATCTTGATCTTAAGTTGCTCACTCACTTACCATTCAGCTTGTTTTGGCCCCATTGCAAACACATAAGCTATCCGAGAAATGGTGATTGTTCGGTTTGTAACAAGAGAAAGCTTGCTTAAAGTATTGGGTATTAGTTCTATCCCAGAAACGTGCCTAGCTGTTGGGACACAGTGTATAGATAGAGGGACGGGTGGTAGATAGTATTGTCTGGGGCCATGGGAGGTGGACGGTAGCTGCAGATGGGTGGGGGAGTCTAATAAAGGAAGCCCCGCATGCTGGCATTGTCGTTGAGTGGCAGGCACCATCGTCAGCAAGGAAAGAACCCAGGGTACCATTTCCTGCTTTCTGTTGTTTTTTGAACAGGGTAAAGAGACAGCAATGGAGTTTTTACTTGTCTTTCTTAGTCCTTTGTTTGTTACTTATTGGGTTTGGACTAGTATTGTGGAGCTTGCTAGGCTAGACTAATTAATTACTTGCTGTCGAAAACTTGCAAGCGGAGAAATGTAGAGGGATTCCGTATTCCTATTCGATGCAGTACTGCTAGTACAGCTGATGCTAATAATATCTTATTTCGTTACGTAGATCAAACTCGTTGGAAGCAAAAGAACAGGTTCGTTCGGGCAGTCTTCTGCCCAGCAACATCAATGCATAGATGGGTCTGCCCGGTGGATGCAGTTTCTACTGTCCCTTATTGATTTCTTCGTCATTCTACCTTGGCTGCAGTGAACCAAACGCACCTTCGCCTTACACTGGCAACTCCTCGGTCCAAGTTCGCTGCAATGAGAATCCATCCAGGCCAATCTTTTGTACCTTCACACATATGGTAAGTGATGTAATATGATCTAGTCTTGCCGCTTGCTTTTGGAGCACGAGCACCATCGAAACAGGTCGGAGGTGGGGGGGGTGGAAGATGACCACCAGACACTGGATGCAGAGGGAGGCGGCGATCGGAAGTTGCTAATGGTGGATGGGGTAGGGGTGACAGTGGCTGCAAAAGAGGGGACGCAACCACCACAACTGCAGGTGGAGGATGAAGGCTGTCATGTGGAACAACCATTTACTACGTTGTGGCATGTGTTTTGCTTGTTATTTTGATGGGCTAAACAAACAAACAAACAAACAAACAACAAGAGATAGTTTCTATTTCTCTCTTATTCCTCTGTTTTTTAGAGGCTCTATCGTTCTTTTTTTCATCCAAAGCAGAAACAGTGGAAGGAGAAAATCGGTCTTATCCCACACACACTAAGGGCTGCTCGTCCTTTCAGCATTTCCTATAGTAGTTTGCAATCAGAATGGGATACCCTCCTTGGTGAGCAGTTCATATTGCCGAAAATTGTTCCTGACATATGTATGAACATGGAGGCAGACGAATTGTGTGTTCATTCCACTACAAAATGTATATTCTTTGATTCATTCATCTCACCGTACTATATGGACATATCATTCATATCCACCTATAACTGAAACTGCACACTCTAGAAACTCTCTTTTGGATGGATTTGTGATCACTCAAAATATGTAAGCACCTCAGACAGTAGCTTCGTCAACCACATAGGTACTAGTAATTACCCAGGGATCACGATTTTTTTCTCGAACCGGGCATGACCCCTTTCCATTGCAAATGAACGGAAATACAAAGTTCCAAGAATGACAGGAGGTGAGGAAAGAGGTACAACGAGTTCGAACACTGCCAGGAAACCCACTGCGTTCGCTCATCATCGTAACGAACGCCATGGGGCGAACACCTGACAACACCATAGTTCAACACCAACCCTATAAGTCTATTACAACTAGGCACCAGCACAGAGGCAAAACACGAAAGCCAGATCTAGACCCAACAAAAGCATCTGAAAGCCGAGCTTGCACGATCATTCTCCCTCGATTGGCCTCCTCACCGCTTCGCACATCTTCATCAGCCGCACCGTGCTCGATCTAACCATCTCCGCCCCGCTTCGCAGCTCCTTGAGCCCTTCTTCCTGTTGCAAACCTGCCCAGTACAGCAAAAAGGAAACCACGGAGAAAACAATCTCAAAAGGAGTTTTGACCTGTTTTTTCTCAAAAGTTGCTTGGTTTCGAGCAAGCCAGATTGCCCAGCAAACAGCACCGAGACCCACAGTGTAATACTTTCAGCCAGCAGGGAGGAAAGTGTGGCACCAAGAGAAGTATTGCCAGTAACTATTCGGTCACAAGTCAGTCCCCAAAGCCATCCCAATACATCTCCATATCACACTAGCCACCGGGCAAGTGAAAAATAAATGTCTGGAAGACTCAACCTCATTGCAAAAATGAGCACTTGGGGTTCCCAGGCCACCTCCTTTTTTTATAACTTGCCTGGTAAGAACAGCATCCTCGAACATTTGCCACAAAAAAAAATTGATTTTGAGAGGGATTTTGGCCTTCCAAATCCATCTATAGTGGCAGCCACTAAGAGGATTTTCTAACAATTTGTACATGGATTTGGTAGAGAAACTACCATTCCCATTGAGCCCCCAATACACCCGATCCCCCCAGAACCTAGCTGCAAATTGTTAATATTGTTCCTCATTTCCTCCCATTGTTTCTGGAGGTCAGGAGTGAGCCTTCTCCTGAAGAAGGTGTTGGCTTCCACGTTTCTGAACTCAGCAACAGTACAATCTTGGTTAGTGCAAATATCCAAAAGTAAAGGATATCTCTCCTGAAGAGGGCTTGACCCATTAATGGGTTCTTTCCACACCCTAGTGAGATTTCGAGATCCCACATTAATTCTCCTACCCGCCATGTAAAAAGGCATGACTTTAAGGAGGGCTTTCCAGCACGGCGAATCAGCAAATCTGGGTTCAACCGTTGCCACAGTTTTGTTTTTCAAGTATCGGGCACGCACGATATCTTGCCATAGACCATTTTGGTTCTCTAGCTTCCACCACCACTTGACCATCAAACTAATGTTTTGTTTCCGAAGATCTTTAACTCCCAGGCCGCCTTTCTCTCTCGATCTACAGATTCTGCCCCACCTGACTAGGTGATATCTTTTTTCTTGTTACACCCTTGCCAAAAGAATTTTCTTCTGTGTTTTTCAAGTTTTTCAATGAAAGTCCTGCTCATTAACCACATAGACATATGATACAACAAAATTTGTGTGACAACCGAATCTAACAGGGTAAGTGTCCCCCCCCATGGATGCAGCTTTGCCGATCCAAGCCTCAAATCTCTTGAGGTATTTAGCCACAATAAACACCCAGTCTGAGTCCCTGAGGGCAGTATAGCTTATAGGCATACCAAGGTATTTAAAAGGAAAGCTACCCACATCACAGTTAAACAACTCAGCGTAGTGTTTCACAGTGTTCACATCCCCACCCACAGTGAAAATCTTGCTCTTTTGGTAATTGACTTTAAGCCCAGACATCAGTTCAAAAGTGTAAAGCAGTAACTTCAGGTTCACTGCTTTATCCACATCATGTTCCAAACAAATTATAGTATCATTCGCGTATTGGAGTACCGCAACTCCATTGGGGATGAGGCCAGGTGCCAAACCTAGCAACATTTTATTTTTTTGGGCATTGGTGATCATTTTCGCAAGGTAATCAGCAGCCAAATTAAACAGGAATGGGGAGTTGGGGTCCCCTTGTCGAACCCCTTTGGCAATCTGGAAATAGGGGCCAACCCGATTATTTAGTTTGATGCTCACCGTCCCATTAAGTAAGATTTGTTTAATCCAACGACACCAAGTGTCACTAAAACCTCGAAGCTTGTGGCATTCTAGAAGAAAGTCTCAGTTTACTTTATCGTAGGCTTTTCCAAAATCAAGCTTCAGGACGACCCCCACCCTTTTTTCACATGAGTATAGTTCAGAATCTCATGCAGGGAGAGCACGACATCCATAATGCTTCTTCCTTTAACAAAAGCATTTTGGGCCGAAATAATTAACTTGTCAGCGTACCTCTCAACACGGCGATCGAAGACTTTGGTAATCAATTTGTACGGGCATCTCAGGAGACATATAGGCCTAAATTGCTGGATTTTATCAGCACCAGTAGTTTTAGGAAAAAGAGTGATCACTCCATAGTTGAGGCGTTGGACATCGAGTGCCCCTTTATGAAAGTGTTCAAATAGTCTCATGATATCGTCTTTAACTATATCCCAACACACCTGATAGAATTCAATAGGAATGTTATCCGGACCGGGGGCTCTATTATGTGCCATAGAGAATAATGCTTCCTTAACTTCTGTCTCAGTGAATTCACGACATAAGTCTGCATTATCATCAGCACTAAGGTTTTCCTCATCTGCCCATGTGTTAGGACCTAGATGAAACAAGTTACCTGGCTCAGGCCCAAATAATTTTTTGTAAAATTCTGTAGCACGGGCAATGAGCTTATCCGTGCCTTCAATCACTACACACTACAAAAAAAAGACACGTCCGTGACATTTTGGGCCGAACAAAATTTTTTTGTCATACATATGACACTTCTATGACGATAATTGTGACAAAACCCGGTATCATCTTAGATGTGGTGGGCTCCTACTTCTATGATAAAAAATCATGACAGAAAATGGGCTTTTCTTCCTGGGTGGGCCGGAGACGCAGCTGCATGACATTCTTTGGGCCGTCCATGACGGAAAAAACCGTGGTAGAAGCGAGGGGGAGGAAAATTTCGGGGAGTTCCCGGTTACGGTGGGAGGTCGGGGGCCGAGCGATGCACGTTTCTCTCATACACGTACGCGCGTGTGTGCGAGGCGTTGGCTCTAACTGAACCCGAGCGAGGCATTGGGCTCTAACTGAACCCGAGCGATTGCACCGCAGGCTACGCGTTACTGAACCCGAGTGATCGATCGATGGCTGTTAACTAAACCCGATCGAGCGATTCCTTCACTACTGCTGCTAACTGAAGCTGATCGATGCCCCCTCTGGGATGAACAGTGAGCGTTGCGGGGGCGGGGCGGGGGGGGGGGGTTGGATGAACAGTGAGCGGTGGCGTTGCCTCTGGATGAACAGGACCCCGTGGTGTGGTGGAGGGCTGGATGAACAGTAGACGATGGAGGGGTGCCCATGGAGGGGTGGATGAACAGGACCCCGTGGTGTGGAGGCTGGATGAACAGTAGACGGTGGAGGGGTGGTTGAACAGGACCCCGTGGTGTGGAGGGCTGGATGAACAGTAGACGGTGGAGGGGTGGTTGAACAGTAGCCGGTGGAGTAGCGCGCGGTGGAGGCTGGATGAACAGGAGCCCATGGAGGCTGGATGAACAGGAGCCCGTGAGGCTGGAGGAGGTCGACGATGGAGATGAATAGTACCCCGTGGAGTCCCGTTTTGCGGTACGCCACACCCCTCCCGATGAACAGGACCCCCGTTTCGACCGTAGCGCTCCAACACAAGTCCGTTTCGTCCGTTTGGCGGTACGCCACACCCCTCTCGATCAACAGGACCCCCGTTTCGACCGTAGGAGGTCCGTTTCCTCCGTTTTGCGGTACGCCAGACCCCTCCCGATGAACAGGATCCCGTTTCGAACGTGGCCGATCGAACACAAGGCCGTTTCCTCCGTTCTCCGGTACACGAGGCCTCGTTTCCATCGCCTCTTCCGTCCAAGCCCTCCCGATGAACACGACCACGCATACCGTTCCGACCCAGCCGGTTGGCTCCCACGCGTTCCGTTGCCTCCCGATGAACACGACGCATTCCGTTGCCTCCCCATGAACACGACGCATTTCGTTGACTCCCCATGAACACGACGACGACGCTGTTTCTCCGTTCCGACCCAGCCATGTCAACGAGCCCTCGCCGTACCTATGCGCGAGTAGGCGTCCGAGACCCCACTCGTATGTACTCATACGTGGCCGTATTTTCTTTCTTGCACCCTGGCCGCCTCTACTACGACACGTGCGCGCCTCTACATCCATCAATATATATGTACGTACACGTTCGTGACCAGAATGACAACGCTACGTACGCTTCGACCAGGTGGGTCCCGACTGTCATGCACTTCCTTGCGTGCGAAGATGTAGCTGGTGGGTCCCAGCAGTCAGGGGCAAACGTTTTTTTCGTGAAATATGGTGGCCCGTCCGGTGGGTCCCCGCTGTCAGGTGGAGGAATAATTATTTTGTACGTAATAAGGAGGCACTTCCTTGCTGCGGCCGTGGACCCAGCTGTCAGCCTCTCCACGTACAGTGCACGTCCGATGGAAGCCGTTCCTTGACCACGTTGACCACGCCGCGTCGAGAGCACCAGGGTGGTGGACGACGGCGACGCCTAGGAAGGGGACAACACAGAGCCGGGGAAGATGCGGCAGTGGATGCCCACGCGTAGAGGAGTACGTGGGTTCACTGGTTTGCTGCGGTGTGAGGCTGCCGTCGCTGTAGAATAACAGGGGGTGTGGGTGAGTAGAGGGATGGCCTGGCCAACGGTGGGAGTAGTAGGGGGCGGTGAGGCCTCCGCCGCATCGCAGCCGGCCACGGGAGGCAGGAGCACGAGGCACGACCGACACTGTTTTGGGAGGCTGGAGCAAGAAGACCAGAGGTTGAAGAAGCACTACGGCCCTTCGATGGTCATCGTACGGTCACTGGAGCTAGAATCGTGCATATTGACTAAGTTGACAAAACCCTCCATCCCCGTCAACTTAGTAGGCCCACAAGTCAGCCTCCCAACAAGGTGGGTCCCAGCTAGCAGGGGGTATTCATTTTTTTGAGCATAATAAGGAGGCACTTCCTTGCGTGCGAATATATAGCTGGTGGGTCCGAGCTGTCAGCGGCGGTAACGTTTTTTCGCGAAATACAGAGGCCCTTTCTGTGGGTCCCCGATGTCAGGTGGAGGAATCATTATTTTCATGTAATAAGGAGGCATTTCCTTGCGTGCGGCCGTGGACCCAGCTGTCGGCCTCTCCACGTACAGTTCACTTCAGATGCATGTCGGTCGTTGACAATGTTGACCAGGCCGCGTCGAGAGCACTAGGGCGGTGGACGACGGCGAGGCCTAGGAAGGGAACGACACGGAGGCAGGGAAGACTCGGCAGTTGTTTCCCACGCGGAGGGGAGTATGACTGTATGAGGGTTTACTGGTTCGTCTGCCGTTGCCGGAAAATAACAACAGGTGTGGGTGAGTAGAGGGATGGCTAGGCTAGCGATGGGAGTACGGTGGGGCGGTGAGGCCTGCGCGGCAGCACAGCCGGCCGCGGGGAGGAGGGAGCAGGCAGTCCCGCCGGTGCTTGTTTGAGCGGCTGGAGCAGGAAGAGCAGAGATTGAAGAAGCATGACGGCCGTTCGATGGACATCCAACAGTCACTGCTTGTGCGTCAACCTTTTTTTAGGAAAGCCTCAAATCTGTGGAAAACATCATACAGCCCATCTGCCATTATTTCTAATAATTTAGAAAGCATTTGCTAATTCTTAAGGTTTTTTTTGGAGCCCATATTCTTTTTGTTAGCATTACAGCCCATATTGTGGCCACGGTTAAAAAATTAATGAAATTTTGCATATTTCGGTGCGGTCCGAACTGTTTTTAATCCCGAAATTTTGACTCACATTCAAACTGATTTTAAAAATAAATGTATATCAATATAAAATCCAACAAATTCTCCACACATAAAAATTAAAGTAATTTAAAATCTCGAAATGGAAAAAAAGATATTTTAAACTAATTGCCGGTTTGATGTGTTCTAAAAATGTACAACTCATTTCTCATTACTGATGGGCCATTTTCTCGGCCAGCCGAATGAAGCTCTCTCGTCTTGAAAGATTTGCAGCCCAACAGGCCTGACAAAGCGACTTACTTGGCAAATCACACAAAAACTGGGCTGTGGCCATGGACCCAGCTGTTAGCCTCTCCACCTACAGTACTCTTCCGATGGAAGTCGGTCGTTGACCACATCGACCACGCCGCGCCGAGAGCACCAAGGCGGTGGACGATGGCGAGGCCTAGGAAGGGGACGACGCGGAGCAGGGGAAGATGCGGCAGTGGATGCCCACGCAGAGAGGAGTACGAGGGTTCACTGGTTCGGCTGCGGCGTGAGGCTGCCGTCGCCGCAGAATAACAGGGAGTGTGGGTGAGTAGAGGGATAGCATGGGCCAGCAGTGGGAGTAGTAGGGGGCGGTGAGGCCTCCGCGGCATCACAGCCGGCCACGAGAGGCAGGAGCACGCGGCACGACCAGCGCAGCTTTGGGCGGCTGGAGCAAGAAGACCAGAGGTTGAAGAAGCACTATGGCCGTTGGATGGACATCGTAGGGTCACTGGAGCTAGAATCGTTCATATTGACTAAGTTGACAAAGCCCTCCGTCCTCGTCAACTTAGTAGGCCCACAAGTCATCCACCCACTATGGTGGGTCCTAGCTAGCAGGGGTATTCATTTCTTGGTGCGTAATAAGGAGGCACTTCCTTGCGTGTGAAGATATAGCTGGTGGGTCCGACCTATTAGCGGGGGGAATGTTTTTTTAGTCCATTTGATGGGCTGGGTGAAACAATGATGTAGCATCTATGCAGCCCGATTAAATCCCATTTGCATTTCTCTCAAAATCCGCGGACTTGCTGAGCTGGGTGAAAATATCATGTTGGGCTAGACGGAGAAATGTTATAAAAACATAAACACATGATTGCACGTTAGTAAAATCTTTACAAGCATATTTACGCAATCACTAGGAGTTAACTTGCCAAGTTATATATAAACAATTATTATTATTATTTTGTAAGAACTTTCAACTTATGAAATAAAATATCATTTTAATTTGATGAGTTAATAGTACGTGGGGTATTATTATTTTTGAGGCTAGACGTGGGACAGTTGAGTTGGTTCTAGGGGATAGTACTGGGAGAAAACTCAGTTTACATCGAAAAAGAAAGTGGGAGAAAATTCAGAGACCTGCTGGGTCCACCTGAGGAGGGGAATATGTTGGGAGGAAGGAGATTCAAAGAAAGGCAGCCGAGTGAACTAGTTTTTTTTACGGACAAGTGAACTAGTTTACATATATAAGCGAATAGCCAATAAAAAAAGCAATCAGGTTACTGGGTTCTTAAAAGAAATATTTCGGAAAAAACAGATAATTACGACACATAAGCTAATGCATGAAACACTCAGATGATAAAGGTGCCTATAAAAAGATAAAGTACAATATCTAGACCTTCCTGGCACGCTTGATCTTGACACTGCGGCTGTCCGTGTACTCGTCAGTTACGGGAAGCAGACACGCCCTCATGTCCAAGATCTGCATGTACATGTCGTAGCATCCTTGGCCGTGTAGGTTATGCAGGCTAGATTCAGAGGTACCTCCCACGTGTTCAGGTCGTCTTCTTTCATGTTGGCATATCAGGGGTTGATGATGGTCTCAGCGAGGTCAACCACGGAGTCCTTCTCCTGCCGCTATTATGGTGCCATCTATGATGTCTCTTACTGATTTACCGCTATCATTTTGGGGATACGCTCTAGAGACAGCCGCATTCACTTTAAATAGGGCACCGTCTAAATCTATTGAGACGACACCGTATGAATTATGGTTTGGGAAGACACCGTAGGTAAGAAAACATTCTTGCTAGAACCCTATTGCAGCCACGTAAAAACTTGCAACAACAATTAGAGGACGTCTAACTCGTTTTTGCAGCAAGTGCTTTGTGATATGATATGGCCAAAGTTGTGATGAATGATGAATGATATACATGTGATGTATGAGATCATGTTCATGTAATAGGAATCACGACTTGCATGTCGATGAGTATGACAACCGGCAGGAGCCATAGGAGTTGTCATTATTCTTTTATGAACTGCGTGTTAATGGAAACGCCATGTAAATTACTTTACTTTATTGCTAAACGTGTTAGCCATAGTAGTAGAAGTAATAGTTGGCGAGCAACTTCATGGAGAGATGATGATGGAGATCATGGTGTCATGCCGGTGAAAAGATGATCATGGAGCCCCAAGATGGAGATCAAATGAGCTATATGATATTGGCCATATCATGTCACTATTATTATTTGATTGCATGTGATGTTTATCATGTTTTGCATCTTGTTTACTTAGAACGACGGTAGTAAATAAGATGATCCCTCATAATAATTTCAAGAAATTGTTCCCCCTAACTGTGCACCGTTGCGACAGTTTGTTGTTTTGAAGCACCACGTGATGATCGGGTGTGATAGATTCCAAGGTTCACATACAATGCGTGTAAGACAGATTTACACATGCAAAACACTTAGGTTATCTTGACGAGCCTAGCATGTACAGACATGGCCTCGGAACACGGAGGACCGAAAGGTCGAGCATGAGTCGTATAGAAGATACGATCAACATGGAGATGTTCACCGATGATGACTAGTCCGTCTCACGTGATGATCGGACACGGCCTAGTCGAGTCAGATCACGTTTCACTTAGATGACTAGAGGGATGTCTAATCTGAGTGGGAGTTCATTAATAATTTGATTAGATGAACTTAATTGTCATGAACTTAGTCTAAAATCTTTATAATGTGTCTTGTAGATCGAATGGCCCACGCTAATGTTGCCCTCAACTTCAACGCGTTCCTAGAGAAAACCAAGCTGAAAGATGATGGCAGCAACTATACGGACTGGTCCGGAACCTGAGGATCATCCTCATAGCTGCCAAGAAAGATTATGTCCTAGAAGCACCGCTAGGTGAAGCACCATTCCCAGGAAACCAAGACGTTATGAACGCCTATCAGTCACGTGCTGATGATTACTCCCTCGTTCAGTGCCGCATGCTTTACAGCTTAGAACCGGGGCTCCAAAAGCGTTTTGAGAAACACGGAGCATATGAGATGTTCGTGGAGCTGAAAATGGTTTTCCAAGCTCATGCCCGGGTCGAGAGATATGAAGTCTCCGACAAGTTCTTCAGTTGCAAGATGGAGGAAAATAGCTCTGTCAGTGAACACATACTCAAGATGTCTGGGTTGCACAACCGCTTGACTCAGCTGGGAGTTAATCTCCCGGATGACCCGGTCATTGACAGAATCCTTCAGTCGCTTCCACCAAGCTACAAGAGCTTTGTGATGAACTTCAATATGAAGGGGATGGAAAAGACCATTCCCGAGGTATATTCAATGCTGAAATCAGCGGAGGTGGAGATCAAAAAGGAACATCAAGTGTTGATGGTCAATAAAACCACCAAGTTCAAGAAGGGCAAGGGCAAGAAGAACTTCAAGAAAGACGGCAAGGATGTTGCCGCGCCCGGTAAGCAAGTTGCCGGGAAGAAGTCAAAGTATGGACCCAAGCCTGAGACTGAGTGCTTTTATTGCAAAGGGAAGGGTCACTGGAAGCGGAACTGCCCCAAATACTTAGCGGACAAGAAGGCGGCAACAATAAAGGTATATGTGATATACATGTAATTGATGTGTACCTTACCAGTGCTCGTAGAAGCTCCTGGGTATTTGATACCGGTGCTGTTGCTCATATTTGTAACTCAAAGCAGGAGCTGCGGAATAAGCGGAGACTGGCGAAGGACGAGGTGACGATGCGCGTTGGGAATGGTTCTGTCGATGTGATCGCCATCGGGACGCTACCTCTACATTTACCTACGGGATTAGTTTTGAACCTCAATAATTGTTATTTAGTGCCAGGTTTGAGCATGAACATTGTATCAGGATCTCGTTTAATTCGAGATGGCTACTCATTTAAATCCGAGAATAATGGTTGTTCTATTTATATGAGTTATATGTTTTATGGTCATGCTCCAATGGTCAATGGTTTATTCTTAATGAATCTCGTGCGTGATAATACACATATTCATAGTGTGAATACCAAAAGAATTAAAGTTGATAACGATAGTCCCACATACTTGTGGCACTGCCGCCTTGGTCACATTGGTGTCAAGCGCATGAAGAAGCTCCATGCTGATGGACTTTTAGAGTCTCTCGATTATGAATCATTTGACACATGCGAACCATGCCTCATGGGCAAAATGACCAAGACTCCGTTCTCCGGAACAATGGAGCGAGCAACCAACTTATTGGAAATCATACATACTGATGTGTGCGGTCCAATGAGTGTTGAGGCTCGCGGAGGATATCATTATGTTCTCACTCTCACTGATGACTTGAGTAGATATGGGTATGTCTACTTGATGAAACACAAGTCTGAGACCTTTGAAAAGTTCAAGGAATTTCAGAATGAGGTAGAGAATCAACCTGACCAAAAAATAAAGTTCTGACGATCAGATCGTGGAGGAGAATATTTAAGTCACGAATTTGGCACACACTTAAGGAAATGTGGAATCGTTTCACAACTCACGCCGCCTAGAACACCTCAACGTAACGGTGTGTCCGAACGTCGTAATCGCACTCTATTGGATATGGTGCGATCTATGATCTCTCTTACTGATTTATCGCTATCATTTTTGGGATACGCTCTAGAGACAGCCGCATTCACTTTAAATAGGGCACCGTCTAAATCCATTGAGACGACACCGTATGAATTATGGTTTGGGAAGAAACCTAAGTTTTCGTTTCTAAAAGTTTGGGGATGCGATGCTTATGTCAAGAAACTTCAACCTGAAAAGCTCGAACCCAAGTCGGAAAAATGCGTCTTCATAGGATACCCTAAGGAAACCATTGGGTATACCTTCTACCTCAGATCCGAAGGCAAGATCTTTCTTGCCAGGAATGGATCCTTTCTAGAGAAAGAGTTCCCCTCAAAAGAAGTAAGTGGGAGGAAAGTGGAGCTTGATGAAGTACTGCCTCTTGAAACGGAGAGTAGCGCACCTCAGGAAAACGTTCCTGTGGTGCCTGCACCGATTAGAGAGGAGGTTAATGATGATGATCAAGATACTTCGGATCAAGCTCCTACTGAACTTCGTAGGTCCACAAGGACGCGTTCCGCACCAGAGTGGTACGGCAACCCCATCCTAGAAATCATGTTGTTAGACAACGATGAACCTTCGAACTATGAAGAAGCGATGGCAGGCCCGGATTCCAACAAATGGCTAGAGGCCATGCAATCCGAGATAGGATCCATGTACGAAAACAAAGTATGGACTTTGACAGACTTGCCCGATGATCGGCGAGCAATAGAAAATAAATGGATCTTTAAGAAGAAAACGGACGCGGATGGAAATGTTACCATCTATAAAGCTCGACTTGTCGCTAAGGGTTATAGGCAACTTAAAGGGGTTGACTACGATGAGACTTTCTCTCCCGTAGCGAAGCTGAAGTCCGTCCGAATCATATTAGCAATTGCCGCATACTATGATTATGAGATATGGCAAATGGACGTCAAAACAGCATTCCTTAACGGCTATCTTAAGGAAGAACTGTATATGATGCAGCCAGAAGGTTTTGTCGACCATAAGAATGCTAACAAGGTATGCAAGCTCCAGCGATCCATTTATGGGCTGGTGCAAGCATCTCGGAGTTGGAACATTCGCTTTGATGAGATGATCAAGGCGTTTGGGTTTATGCAGACTTATGGAGAAGCCTGCGTTTACAAGAAAGTGAGTGCGAGCTCTGTAGCATTTCTCATATTATATGTGAATGACATACTTTTGATGGGAAATGATATAGAACTTTTGGACAGCATTAAGGCCTACTTGAATAAGAGTTTTTCAATGAAGGACCTTGGAGAAGCTACTTATATATTAGACATCAAGATCTATAGAGATAGATCGAGACGCCTCATAGGTCTTTCACAAAGTACGTACCTTGACAAGATATTGAAGAAGGTCAATATGGATCACTCCAAGAAGGGGTTCTTGCCTATATTGCAAGGTGTGCGATTGAGCACGGCTCAATGCCCGACCACGGCAGAAGATATAGAAGAGATGAGTGTCATCCCCTATGCCTCAGCCATAGGATCTATTATGTATGCCATGCTGTGTACCAGACCTGATGTAAACCTTGCCGTAAGTTTGGTAGGAAGGTACCAAAGTAATCCCGGCAAGGAACACTGGACAGCGATCAAAAACATCCTAAAGTACCTGAAGAGGACCAAGGATATGTTTCTCATTTACGGAGGTGCCGAAGAGCTCGTAATAAAGGGTTACGTCGACGCTAGCTTCGACACAGATCTGGATGACTCTAAGTCACAAACCGGATACGTGTATATTTTGAATGGTGAGGCAGTAAGCTGGTGCAGTTGCAAGAAAAGCGTCGTGGCAGGATCTACATGTGAAGCGGAATATATGGCAGCCTCGGAGGCAGCACAAGAAGCAATCTGGATGAAGGAGTTCATTACCGACCTAGGAGTCATACCCAATGCGTCGGATCCGATGACTCTCTTCTGTGACAACACTGGAGCTATTGCCCTTGCGAAGGAGCCCAGGTTTCACAGGAAGACCAGGCATATCAAGCGTCGCTTCAACTCCATTCATGAAAGTGTTCAAAACGGAGACATAGAGATTTGTAAAGTACATACGGACCTGAATGTGGCAGATCCGTTGACTAAACCTCTCCCTAGAGCAAAACATGATCAACAACAAATTCCATGGGTGTTCGATTCATCACAATGTAACTAGACTATTGTCTCTAGTGCAAGTGGGAGACTGTTGGAAATATGCCCTAGAGGCAATAATAAAAGATTATTATATTTCCTTGTTCATGATAATTGTCTATTGTTCATGCTATAATTGTATTGTCCAGAAATCGTAATACATGTGTGAATACATAGACCACAATGTGTCCCTAGTGAGCCTCTAGTTGACTAGCTCATTGATCAACAGATAGTCATGGTTTCCTAGCTATGGACATGGGGATGTCATTGATAACGGGATCACATCATTAGGAGAATGATGTGATGGACAAGACCCAAACCTAAGCATAGCATAAAGATCGTGTAGTTCATTTGCTAGAGCTTTTGCAATGTCAAGTATCATTTCCTTAGACCATGAGGTTGTGCAACTCCCGGATACCGTATGAGTGCTTTGGGTGTGCCAAACGTCACAACGTAACTGGGTGGCTATAAAGGTACACTACGGGTATCTCCGAAAGTGTCTGTTGGGTTGGCACGAACCGAGACTGGG
Source organism: Triticum urartu (assembly GCF_003073215.2). NCBI lineage: Eukaryota > Viridiplantae > Streptophyta > Magnoliopsida > Poales > Poaceae > Triticum > Triticum urartu. The sequence continues at coordinate 718,073,266 of NC_053028.1, forward strand.
ATTTGTCACTCCGTATGACGCAGAGGTATCTCTTGGGCCCACTCGGTAATGCATCATCATAATGAGCTCAATGTGACCAAGGGGTTGGTCACGGGATCATGCATTACGGTACGAGTAAAGTGACTTGCCGGTAACGAGATTGAACAAGGTATTGGGATACCGACGATCGAGTCTTGGGCAAGTAACGTACCGATTGACAAAGGGAATTGAATACGGGATTGATTAAGTCCTCGACATCATGGTTCATCCGATGAGATCATCGAGGAGCATGTGGGAGCCAACATGGGTATCCAGATCCCGCTGTTGGTTATTGACCGGAGAGGCATCTCGGTCATGTCTGCATGTCTCCCGAACCCGTAGGGTCTACACACTTAAGGTTCGGTGATGCTAGGGTTGTAAAGAACTGTATATGCAGTAATCCGAAAGTTGTTCGGAGTCCCGGATGAGATCCCGGACGTCATGAGGAGTTCCGTAATAGTCCGGAGGTAAAGAATTATATATAGGAAATGCAGTTTCGGCCATCGGGAAGGATTCGGGGGTCACCGTATTGTACCGGGACCACCGGATGGGTCCCGGGGGTCCACCGGGTGGGGCCACCCATCCCGGAGGGCCCCTTGGGCTGAAGTGGGAGGGGGAACCAGCCCATAGTGGGCTGGTGCGCCCCCCTTGGCCCACCCCCTGCGCCTAGGGTTGGAAACCCTAGGGTGGGGGGCGCCCCACTTGCCTTGGGGGGTACTCCACCCCCCTTGGCCGCCGCCCCCCTTGGGAGATCCAATCTCCAAGGGCCGGCACCCCCCCCAGGGGGCCTATATAAAGGGGGGGAGGGAGGGGGCAGCCGCACCCTAGCATCTTGGCGCCTCCCTCTCCCCTGCTACACCTCTCCCTCTCGCGCAGACGCTCGACGAAGCCCTGCTGCGGTGACAACTGCATCCACCACCACACCGTCGTGCTGTTGGATCTTCATCAACCTCTCCTTCCCCCTTGCTGGATCAAGAAGGAGGAGACGTCATCCGCTCCGTACGTGTGTTGAACGCAGAGGTGCCCTCCGTTCGGCGCTTGGTCATCGGTGATTTGGATCACGGCGAGTACGACTCCATCATTCACGTTCTAGTGAACGCTTCCGCTCGCGATCTACAAAGGTATGTAGATGCAATCTGAATACTCGTTGCTAGATGAACTCATAGATGGATCTTGGTGAAACCATAGGAAATTTTTTGTTTTCTGCAACGTTCCCCAACACCTCCCACGTGTTCAGGTCGTCTTCTTTCATGTTGGCGTATCAGGGGTCGATGATGGTCTCAGCGAGGTCAACCACGGAGTCCTTCTCCTTCCCGTTGCTGATGATCTTGTATTGCTTCTAGATATGGACAAGCTTGTTGCACCAGATGGCCGAATCGTCGCGTTCTTCCTTCTCTCCACCGTAGCGAAGGTGCAGTCGGCGCTGCCGATGAAACGGGCGAATGCTCCAGAACCTGGTGCAGCCATAGGACTGAGGTGACGCAGAGCTTCACCGAGTCCGTATCGTTGGTGTACATCACATTCAACTTGGTGCAGCCATAGGACTGAACGGTGAACTCAAAGGGGAACTCCTTGCTGAAGTCCATATCCAGCAGGCTCACCCCTCGGATCGCCATTGGAGACTCTTCGAGTGAACGAGTGTGTAGGCGGCGGCAGCAGTTCGTTTTCAGCTCCTGGGGAACTGGATTCAACAGTAAGCTGAGTGTGTACAGCCGACTACCGCTCGCGTTCATTGCCTCCATAGGTGCTTGTGGCTTCTGGTCACTTGGTCTTGGATTGGAGTGAGCAGTGTCGCGCAGAGACTTGGGAGTAGATGGATTGGAGTGGTGGGGCGCCTTTATTATATGAGAGTCCAAACTCTGTTGCATTCACATCGTGCTGGCTCTATTCTGCTTCTCCAATTAATTCTTTCTGCATGTAATTGAGGATGCATCATTGACTGTTCAATGTCTCGGGAACTGCTACCCTCTCCCTCCTTGGCATTTAAGCACCTATGGACCCGTCGACGACGAGGTGCCTATGGTGACTTTGTAAATTTCAAGATGATAGTGCCGTGCGTGTGTGCGTTCATAGGGGTGAATGTATGCGCGTGTATATGAGCACTTGCGTCTGTACTGTGTAAAAAAAACGTAAATGCGTGTCAAAAAGAGACTAGTCAGTATACTCAATATTGTGCACCTCGAAGAGGAAAATGATAGAACTAGTACGTATTTATTTACGGTGCAGATTCACTCATTTTTCTCCATATGTACTCCGTCTCGGTGTAGTCTAGTCACTTGTTGAAATCTCTAGAAGGGCAAATACTCCTTTCTAGTTTATAGGGCTATACTAGCAAGTAGTTGTACGTACTAGTACAATAGTGGGCTCACATAGCAATTTTGTCTCATGCAAGAGCCTGGCTATATGCGTGCTCCAATGTTCGCAACTACAACGTTCGGTTTGTGCTTGGCTCTTCGCCTCTTCGAGAAGATGAACAATGATGTTACTACTATTGCTTCTACAGTGTTGAATCCACTGCTGCATGTCCGTCCACCGCGAGCGGGACGGATAGCTTGTTGTAGAAGTACTACTAAGTAAAAGCCTGTCCTCATTTGCGACCAACCGCGCGCATGGGTGAGGGGGAAGGCGTGTAGTAAGATCAAGCTTCTCCTCGTTGTACGAGTTGACGCGACACATCATAGCACTAGCCCCACATGCTTGCCTCTAAACTTGGCTGAAAGACCCGTAGTGTACAATATATTTGCTGCAACCTCTAACATTTACCCACCACAAATTAAAATATATGTGGCCGTATGCATCGTTCTGATGCAGAGGTCGGGGAGTCCCCCCTTTTCGAAGAAAAAAACAAATTAAAATATATATTCCTGTCTTGACCAGATGAGGGTGCAAACTACAATCACCAGGGTGTCAGGTAGGGCCAGAAGACTATTTTTTTTAAAAAAACTTCGAGACGGCCACATAGCATGGAGCTGACCCCAACGATTTTAAGCTTACAGGCACGGTACACGCTATCCTAGACTAGTCTACACATGAAACTGCCACACGAGCGTCCGGGCTGCGCTTGGCTCTTCGCCTCTTCGAGAAGTCGAACAATGATGGAGTACTACTGCATTGGATGAGTACTACAGTACGCTTCTGGCCATCTGACACCGATTGAACTGCTGCATGTCCACCGCGTGCGGGAGGGAGAGCGTGTAGCAAAAGCTTCTCCTAGTCTTGCCAGCCACCATGCCCATGGGCGAGGGAGGGACGCTCCTGCCTTTGCGTGTATGACAGGTGGGCCCGACAGGTGTGTGGCCAACCAGTCATACAGCCAAAGGCAGGTGCAGTTAAGTCCGCGAGGGAGAGGATAATAAAACTTCTCGTTGATGTACGAGTTGACGCGACACATCAAAGCACTGCACTCGATATATTTCAATAATTTGGGTTTACCGATGCATTAATTACAACGCATGCATGCATGCCGTGACTCTCCTTTTGATACTTGCATGTGTTGATTTAATGCACCTTGAATTAGTATAAAATATGTGACGGTAAAGCTTTGTAATACCCCGGCCCAAGTCGAGAGATGGTTGTGCACGAGGAGGGCGAGATCATGCAGACCGAACAGGACCCGACGATGGAGCTCTCTAAGATCTCGATGGACCTCACCGTGCTCCACTGCGCCTTGTGCCTCCGCCCCTTGACGCCTCCAGTGTATGAGGTTCGAATACACCTCGTCCATTAGGCTGATTGAGCAAGGTGCAGGTTTCTTGATTGATGAGATGTTTGATTGATTTCTGTAGTGCAAGGGAGGGCACCTGGCCTGCGCGGACTGCCGCGTCGAGCGCCCCGGGAACCAGCGGCAGTGCCAAAAGTGCGAGCGCGGCGGTGGCTTCGACGTGCGGAACACGGCGGTGGACTACGTCCTTTCGTCGGTGAGGGTGGAGTGCCCGCACGAAGGCTGTGGGCTCTACATCACTTACCACAAGCTCGCTGATCACCAGAGCGTGTGTCCGCTCGCGCCCTGCAAATGCCCCGTGCCCGTCTGCGGCTACGAAGGCCCGCCGCCGACGCTCTACCACCACATCAGCACCGCACATCCCATGCCCGTGCACAGGATCCAATACGGCAAGGTGCTCCAGCTGCAAGTGCCACTGTCGGAGCCACGGCTCTTGCTGTTCGCAGATGAGGACCGCCACGTGTTTTTCTTGGTCGGCGGCGTGCTCGACATCGGCGCGCCTATCGTTGTGTCGGTTGTCTGCATCAGAGCGGGGGCGTCCCCACTGCCGCACTACGTGGCCAAGCTGTGGGCGAACGGCCCGCTGGGGGAGCCCAAAGGCACGACTGACGCCGTCAAGGTGGAAATGGAGGTGACAAAGCAGCAAGGATCCCGGCGACGTCGACATGCAGGAGCTGACCTTCTTGATAGTTCCGCCCAAGCTGCTGGTCGGGGCTAAGCTTGTGTCCCTCCACATTCAGATTCACAAGCTCACGTCCTAAATGTTTCTACAGTGCCTTCTGTTTATCTTAGTAATATGCTAATATAGGGATTACCTTGGTCTACTTTAGCTTAAGAAATGGTGGTTTTGGTGGCGATAAAAAATTATGTTTATCAATGCATTAATTGCAATGCATGCATGCATAAAGTACATGCATTGGTCAATTTTCTCTTAATACTTGCATGCAACGATTTAATGCACCTTGGAATCTGAACCTGTGTTGGGGAACAACCAAATTGAGCCTTATAAAATGGAAAAACTAAAATTTTGAGATAAGCCCTATAAAACCGGAAAGGAGAGAGTAGAAAAAGAAGTACTCCATCCGAAAATAGTGCCGCACTTCAAAACTTGAACCGTCAAGAAATTTTGAGCTTGCGTTTCGTCACATTCCAAATTACTTCACGCTATATTGAATTGCAAACCTGTTCACACCGATCACAACCTAAACAGTTTCCCACTTAGGAGCGTATTAGTACTTGGTTATAAATACTAGTATGCCAAGATGACTGCGCATTCCTCCTCAACTCCTCATCCACAAAAACAAACAAGCCATTCGGTATCCTTCCCTTGTGTCTGCCATGGCCAGCGTGAGTTCTGGGTCGAGAGATTGCCACCAGGGGGAGGCGAGCATGGAAGCGGAAGCACGAGAGATGTCCCGCCTCGCTACGAGAGCAGCCGACATGTCCCGCCGCGCGGAAGTAGCAGCACAGAGGTCCCGCCGCGCCGCTGAAGCAGCACGGAGGTCCCGTCGTGCCGTTGATGCAGCAGACTAGTCCGGCCGCGCCGCGGAAGCAGCAGAGATGTCCCGCCGCGCCACGAATGCAGCAAAGATGTCTCGCCGCGCCGCGGCGGCCTGGGAAAATTTCTCACAGGCAGGTGACGACTATTACAGGCGCATGAATGCGATCGTCTATAGCCAGATGGAGTAGATCTCCGGCTGGGTGAGGTTGCAGGACGAAATTAAAGCCTCATTTGAACACGCTATCGGCGTACTAAAGGAGGGCAATGAGAGGCTCCGGCCCGAGCGTGACCTTCTGAGGGAGAAGATCGTCCGAAGTGCAGACCAGCAGGAGGAGACTAGTGCCTTGTTGAAGAGGACCGGCGTCATCATCAAGAAACTTATGGACGAGAATGACATGCTCCGCAACGAGCGCCAAAGGCTGGTGGAGGAATCCATGGATGTTCTCAAGCAGCGGCGTCTTGAGGACACGAAAGAGCTCATCGCCGCTCGCCGCGGAGACTAGTTCCCGCGGCCTCCACCAATGCATCAAGAAAGTAGAGATCAGCGTGCCAGATCCTTGTCTTCCTTCTTCTTTTGCCCTTGTGTATTTCGGGCGTAGCCGCATGTGGCTTTTTAATTATCTTTCTAATTATGTAAAACAATTAATCGTCCTTATCTTTTTGTGGAAGATCAATGTTGCGAGGCTGGAATGAAGAAAACTCTTGCTGTGGCTACCCTGGCGTTGCTGTTCTTCTAGTTGCTGCTGGGCTTCCTTCAGTTTCCTGGTTTCTTTTGATGTAATAATCGGTTTAGGATGTGGATTGTGTCGTCGGTTGTGAAATGTTGGGTTCTAGCGCGGATGTTTGGCCTTTGTTGGCCTCTTGGGATGTTGTGATTTCAATCTGGTAGCTTTTAGTCCTTCGTGTTAGGCTGGAGTTGTGTTGAACTTCTTGTGAATTGTGGTGGTTTTCAGTAATGAAAATCGGAAGGGACAAGCCCTTCTTTGATCAAAAAAAAAATTAATCATCCTTATATATTCATCAGTCTTGCTATAAGTCGCAGTAGATGCTATATAGGTCCGTCGGATCTTACATCAAGATCCGTGCTTTCAGATTTTCTTTTCTCTCTCTTAAATCTCAGTCGAGTGAGACATAGCCACGCCATTAAACAGAGGCTCGGGCGCCATTAATGGAGACCTTGGGAGAGAGGTGGACGGCAGATGGAGGTCAAAGGGCTCTCCTCCCGATAAGCACGCGCAGGGGTCTGATCGCACGCCTCTCGTACTCAAATAGCTACCCTGCACGGCGCCTCCTAGCTAATAAACAATGGGGACGCGTGGCGGCACGTAAATGGTACTAGTAAGTAGAACGCCCACGGTTTCAACAATACTTGTGTTTCCGATTGTAACGTGACAACACTTGTTCCAAAATGACTTTGTTGATTGTTAATGTGTGCGCCTGCGCAAATCGGACTGCAAATTTACCACAGCATGTTGGTGCCATGTCATGGCACCAAGCCAAGTTTCATTATTTTCATGCGTGTTTTGGATTTACAGGAATTAAAAAACTTAGTTTCTCAATGTTTCCAACCCAGCCACGACGCCCAGAATTTTGAATTTCATTCCCATTTCTTGCATGTAACCTAGAAATTTACCCGAGGACACAAATGTGATTTTTCAACCAACTTTGGTGCACTGGAACATGTGCTTGTACTTCAAATTTGAATTATGCACACAAAGGTGACACGTTCCCTCCCAAAACCACGAGCCTTCTTGAGAGAAGCTCCGATTTGCAAGAAGCTTATACCAAAATTTGTTCCTATTCGGCCAATTTTTTTACCACGGCATGATACTACCATGACATGACACCATGCCAAGTTTCATGATTTAAAACCAAGTTTCTCAATGTTCTCGACCGAGCCACGATGCCAAGATGTTTGAATTATATTCTCATTTTTTGCATGGGACCTACTCCCTCCTTCCATCTATATAGGGCCTAATGTGTTTTTCAAGACAGCCTTTGACTATTGACAAGATTAATAGCACATGAGATGTATACTATGAAAATTATATTATTGGAAGCTCCTTTGACATACAAATTTGAAAGGATGCTTTGTGTAAGTTCCATGTCATATATTATTGCTCTAACGTTTGGTCAAAGTTAGCTTCAAAAAACGCATTAGGACCTATATAGATGGAAGGAGGGAGTAGAAATTCACCCGAGGACACAAATGTGATTTTTCAACCAACTTTGGTGCACGGGAGCATGTGCTTGTAGTTCAAATTTGAATTATGCACATTAAATGACCAAAAACTCAATTAATGTGTAAATAAGGCCAAATGAAGCCGGAATAATTCCAAAATTTAATAGGGCACTCATGTAGTTCTATGTTGCCTTTGTAAATAAACTCAAGGGGGACAACGTATATCGTTTCGCACTCAAAGGTGGCACGTTCCCTCTCAGAACCACGAGCCTTCTTGAGAGAAGCTTGGGTTTATAAGAAGCTTATACCAAAATCTGTTCCTATACGGCCAATTTTTTTACCACAACATGGTAGTACCATGACATGACATCCATGCCAAGTTTCATGATTTTCAGACGTGTTTTGGATTTACAAGAATTTTAAAACCAAGTTTCTCAATGTTCTCGGCCGAGCCACGATGCCCAGATGTTTTAATTTTATTCTCATTTCTTGCATGGGACCTAGAAATTCACCCGAGGACACAAATGTGATTTTTCAACCAACTTTGGTGCACGAGAGCATGTGCTTGTAGTTCAAATTTGACTTATGCACATTAAATGACCAAAAATTAAATTAATGTATAAAAAACGACAAATGAACCCGGAATAATTCCAAAATTTAACAGGGCACTAATGTAGTTCTATGCTGCCTTTGTTAAGAAACTCAAGGGGGGGCAGCGTATATCGTTTCACAATCAAAGGTGGCACGTTCCCTCTTACCACAACATGTTAGTGCCATGACATGACACCATGCCAAGTTTCATGATTTCCAGGAGAGTTTTGGATTTACATGAATTTAAAATCAAAGTTTCTCGATGTTCTTGGCCGAGTCATGACGCCCAGATGTTTGAATTTTATTCTCATTTCTTCCATGGGACCTAGAAATTCAACCAAGGACACACATGTGATTTTTCAACCCACTTTGGTGCATCGGAGCATGTGCATGCAATTCATATTTAGATTATGCACATTGAAAGTCCAAAAACTCAATTAATGTATAAAAAGGCCAAATGAACCCGAAATAATTCCAAAATTTAACAGGGCACTCATATAGTTCTATGTTGCCTCTGTAAATAAAATCAGGAGGGAGGCAGCGTATATCGTTTCGCACACAAAGGTGACACGTTCCCTCTCGGAACCACGAGGCTTGTTGAGAGAATGTTCGGTTTTGCAAGAGGCTTATACCAAAACTTGTCCCAACTCAGCCAAAAATTATACGTATGAAAACAGGGTTTAGATTATCCCAAACATCTCGCTACCTAGACCAATAATGTACTATGATTTGAATTCAACATAAAATGTATACAAATATTTGAATTGGAGAGCGTATGGTACATGTAGTGCATAGTGAAATATGATTACTGCTATATGTATGTTTTTTGTTATCAAGATAATATTTAAATTATTGTATAACTTGACAACAATCGTATTCAAATAAGGAATATTGATTCAAATTTAGTCCATATGCTAAACGACAATATATATGTTCACATGGTGGAGTAAAATGTTCATATACAATGGAAGATCAAAATGTACGACTACATCAATTATAAACCGCAAGGTCACCTAACAATATATTCGAATTCAACATAACGTGGATTCAAAAATTGAAATTCGAGATCACGGCATCTGTAATCATATAAAAAGCGACATTACTCTTTCTTTGGTGGGAATTGATTTGTTTTTTGTTGTTGTTGAGGGAAGTGCAAATCGATTTGGTACTGTGCAGGGTAATCTTGTTCTCCCGATTTTTTTTACATTTTTCTTGTAGTTTTTTCAATGGCATCTATAGCAATATAGTAAAAGGGGACATGGCTCCCTTGTGTCTTGTATGAATTGTTTTTTTACATGTTAAGTTTGTTCTGCCGAACAAGGAATCCGCACCTTGTTATCCCGAAATTTTCAAGCTCGAGTATCTTTTGTCTCACCTTCTTTGAAACTCCCGCTTCTTCAACCCGCGCCGCGCCTTGTTATCCCGAAATTTGGACGCGCGCGAGAACTCCCTCCTCATCCGAAATCACTCCCACAGCCCAGACACGCGAAATCCCCCGTCTACCCCTCAGTCAGAAATGAAGCTCCACATCGCGGTGTCAAAACCGGTGGGGGTACGCTGGTAACTTACCCTACATTTCAGACAAGCGTGTCCCTAAGCTTGGCTCCCCCCTCCCCCTTCGCCCCCCCCCATTCGTACACCGAGGCTGCCAAAACCCGCGAAACCCCACGCTCCTCCGTCGGCCTCCCAACCGCCGCCCAGCTGGAGACTCTTCCCCGACTACGTCGTCCACCGCAACAGCTCGCCGTCCCTCATCCACCGCACCGGATGAGGATCTGTTGCCGATCTCGCCGTCCCGCCGGATCAGCCGCCCCGTCCTCCACCTCCAAGGAGCTGCCCCGACGTTCGCCTCGTCTATCACGCCACCTCAATCCCCACAGCACCGTCTTGACCTGCCCCACCGGAACCGCAGCACCCTCACCAATTCCTCCGATAAAGCCGAGGCCAACTCGGCGCCACCAAGGAGGTTCTACACTCACCGCTGCATTTTATCTTTTATTCGATCTCACGGGGCTGCCGGTGCTCGATACCGAGCAGACATGGCGTGTCTCCATCGACAGCGCCGTCGCCGGCCATATCATCCACAACGTCTCCCCCCCATGTTGTTGCTTCCTCGGCGGCGACTTCCACAACGGCACTAGCTGCAGCTGCTCCAGCTCTCGCTCGTGCTGCGGCTCTGTTCTTGCTGTCGGTCGCGCTGCTGCACTGCTCCTGCTTTCGTTCGTGCTACTGCTCTGCTCTTTCTCTCGCTTGCGCTGCTGCTGCTGCTGCACAACCTCCGGCAGCTACAGGAGTTGCTGCTTTAGCACTCGCTCGTGGTGCTACTGCACGACTTGCTCTCTGCTAGTGCATTCCTTGCTCGAGCGTCTGCTGATTTAGATCATTGCTTCTCTGCTACTAGTGCTCGGACGCCCTAAACATCTGTTGCAATGCTCGGTTACTAGTTCAATCAGTTTCGACAGTAAAATTCAGTTTCGACTGTGAAGTTCATTTTCTTCAGTTAAGTTTAGAGTGAACAGTACTTACAGCATATGTCGGAGCGGCCGTGGCGCGGCTGATGCATTTTACATTTAGCACTTTTGGTGATGTATTTTACATCATCTATTGCAGATGATATTAGGGTCCCACTTCACATTAACGTTGTCTGTCTTGTCATGCTTCAGCCTCATCGCCGTACACCTTAGCGGAGCTGCTCCAACGACGGAACCGTCCATCACAGCGGAGCAGTACTCTCGGCGCCATTTCCAGAGGCCTCGGATCTTCTTCCCCGCCTCCGACAGTCACACCAGCATCATGACCATCCTCCACGTCCAATCGAATGATGCTGAGGTCCACAAGCCTATGCCAAAGAGGTTGTACACTTGTTGCATCACTTGGTTTCTCCATTCCTCTGTTCTTCCAATTCATGTGAGCCAAACACACAGGTTGACTGAAATCCTATGTTTCCAAATGCTCTGTTTTGCACGTGCATTCATATCCTATTCATGTGTTCTCCCTGTCCCTCTGTTTATAGAATCCTCCAATTCTAAGGAGCCCTTATAGATTTACTTCATTTTCAGATAGGCGTCAAAGAAAACTCTGTGTGTTATGTCCTGCTCCTGCCGTGCCGTCATCCACCCCACCTGAGGTGCACCATCGACAGAAGCGTTCACTGCAGCAGAGATCCCCCCTGCAGACTTCCTTTCGCCGCCTCAGATCATCTTCCCCGTTGCCAGCAGCCACGCCAACTGCATTACCATCACCGACTGAGCAGATGAACCTGAGGACTACACAGTTCCGGAAGAGATGTCGCAGTCTTTCGTGTTTGCTTACGTTATACATCGGTTATTATTACCTGCTACTTTATCGTTCAATCTTGAGTTTTGAATTGCCCATGGGTCTCATATCGAGCCAGCAACGAATAGTATCTGTCTACTATCTGGTTCATCTGGGGACTTCTATGTGGTTCATGTTGGGTGGGCAACAAACAATAGATGATCCATTGTCTACATTTTTAAACTGAAGCTATAATCTACCTGCTATCATTAGTTTTGGATCCATCCACTCGTTTGCTACCATCAGTCTTGATTTTTGCATGCACCCCTTAGGCCTTACAAAATTTAATTATTTTTTTATTATGCATGTCAGATATTATACACAATCGTACTGAACATGTAGAGAAAAAGAGAAGACCGTTGCGTGCGAATATAATGTCATGCAGACGCTGCTCCATGGTGGGCGAAGTGCCCCCCCCCTCCTACAATTCCAGATTCTATTCCAGAGGAAGATAACTGTTCAGATGGAGATTCAGAAGGAGCCGACCGCGCCTGTTTACCACCTGAGGTGTTTGCTCTAACCTGGCATGCTGATGTTGGTCATATCATGCATATGGAGCCTTGCATTGCTTACATTATACATCTTATATTTCATCAGCTTAGTTTAGATTTGCTTTGTGTGAATGCCACCTGTTTGGTTTCTATATCATACTCCCACCATTCCTAAATATTTGTCTTTTTAGAGATTTCAACAAGTGACTACATACGGAACAAAATGAGTGAATCTACACTCTAAAATATGTCTTTATACATCCGTATGTGGTAGTCCATTTGAAATCTATAAAAAGACAAATATTTAGGAACAGAGGGAGTATATGGGAATTATGCAATGCCATCTTCTTTAGCCAGGCATCATATACGTGAATCATGCAATGCCATCCTGTTTAGCCAGTCATCGTATATGTGAATTGTATCGTTCCATATTTTTTTCCATAATGTATTCCATTTGTCAACAATGTTTATACATTCATATACTCTTCCTGTGCATCAGCCATTTGAGTCGGTCATGGGAAAAGCTGGAGTGAAAACAAGGCCTTCTGAGCAGTCAGTGCTACCTGTCGATGCAGATTTCTTGCTGGTTACAGATAGCTCCTCAGAGGAGGATTCAGAGAGAGATGACTAGTCGTATTCCCCCCTCCCCCCCCAAGGTGCATGCTCTAACTTGGCTGGGTTATATTGCTCATATCTTGCATTGCCATGCCATCTGCTTAGATTAGACATGCTTTGTGTGAATGCCTCCTATTTGCTTTCTATATCAGATATGTGAATTATGCAATGCCATGTTTTTCAGCCAGTTATCATATATGTGAATTATGCACCGCCATGGAGCCAGGCATCATATATGTGAATTATTTCATGCCATCTTTTTTTCATTACGTATTCCATTTGTCGACAATCTGTGTATATTGAACTACTCTTCATGTGTATCAGCCATTTTAGCCGGTTATGGAAAAATCTGGAGTGAAAACATGGTCTTCAAAGCAGGCAATGGTACCTGTTGAAGCATATATCTCGATGGTTACAGGGAGCTCCTCAGAGGAGGATTCAGAGATAGATGACCAGTCCTATATCCCACCTGAGGTGTATGCTCTAAGTTGCAATGTTTATATTTCTCATATGATTCATATGGTGTCTTGCATTGCTTAGTTTAGACATCATATGCACACTATTGAATTCTATCTACTTAGTTTAGAGATCATACATGCGAGTGCCAGCTGCTTAGTATATGAATCAATTATGTCAATTATATCATGCCATCCTGTATACTTAGACAACATGTATGTGAATTATTTCATCCCAACCTATTTTAGAAAGACATCATATAGTTTTGTCATGTCATCCTGTTTAGGTACTCATCATATGTTGAATTATGCCATTATATCCTGTTAAGTTATCCATCATATATCTGAAACTGTGTCATGCTATCCTGTTTAGTTAGGCATCATATATGTGAAATTGTGTCATGTTGTCCTGTTTGATTAGACAACATACATGTGAATTACCACATCTGTCTATCATACAATGTCTGTACGTTCAATTTCTTTTCTTGTTTATCAGCCATTTGAATTGGAGGGGGTGATGGCAGTATCTAAGGGAGCAAAAACCCCGTTCTTCACAAAAGACAGTGCTACCCGTTGATGCAGATAGAACCATGGTTGTACTGGCCCACAAACTAGCCCCACCACACATAATCGAGACTCTTCCAGATTGCACACTTACACTGTTGGGCAGAGAACCAGCTACAACCCATCTAACCGCAACCCCAGCGGATAGTATAACCCACTTATAGTTGACAAAGCACCATGTCCACCACAGAGTACCCCCACACGAGAAGTTTGTAAAGCTACTGCAGTGCCCAAAGCACGAAGACCACCACAGCTAACCCAAACTCCATGTTTAAAGCAGAAGAGCAACTGTTCTCAGGTCAGATTCCGTAGCTATGGTCCATACTCCTTTGCTGTTGCATCACTGTATTTACTCATACCAACTACTTCCAAATTTGAAGGATCCAATTGAAACTCCAATGGCGCAACAGGTATGTTTTAAACCTATTTATTTAACTGGATTGCTGTTCTAACTTCTTGCTCTATGTTGATTTCAGTTTAAGTTGCATAAACAGTTATGTTCTCATGTGATGCACATTACAAGTGCTGCCAATGCTGTGTAGTTTCTCACACTTATATTCTGTCTATGCTACTGTGTCTTAAAAATATATGAGTTGAACTGTGTCTCTATCTTGATTAGGGAACATAAACTAGAATGATATGGACAATACAGTGACCATAGTACATAGATATATGTTTGTTTCATGCTGTTATCATGTCCACCTTACTACTGAACTGGTTTACCAAAATGAGTTTCGTATACTACAAGCTAAACCTGTGATGTGTCTGCTTGTTTCTCTTGTAGTATTCAAACAGAATATTGGAGAAGAGCACCCCACTATGCAATGGTAGAGAAAGTAATGCAGATAAGGTTCAAGATAGTGAGACAACCCTGTTAGTCTCCAAGAAAGGTGATAAAAACGATCTTGTAGACAATGAGAAAACCCCACGGTCCTGCGTTGATGTAGTGTTCGAGTTACTGGCCAGTACAGCTGGCACAAGCTATTCGAACTCTTGCCTGAATCACTTCGGCTTCTTCAGTCTCAGCTACAAGCTGAAAGGCATCAGTCAGCTGTGCTGCGGCAAGAAGCCGAAGGACTGAGGAAGTCCCTGCAGAATTCAAATGCGTACTTTCTTGTGCAACAGCAAGCGCTAGAGGATTTTAGCGCCAAACAAGAGAAAGTTAATAAGCTTGCTAAGCATCTTGCCAGCATTATGGGTACCCAGGATATTGTTTCTTGAGCTCTTCTGAAGTGGTTTCAGTTCTGGACTTGTTTTGCTGCGGCGTTTATATGCTGCTGTGTTCCCTATATTTGCACTGGTGGCGAACTTTGATGCCCAGTGGATGTAATATGTGTAATAGCCGTGATAGCCTAGCATAAGTTGCTTGCTTATTTATTTCCTTCTTGTCTAGTTTATTCGTTTGCTTGTAGTCAGTGCAGTTCTTTTTCCGCAGTTTGCTAGTGGCTGCAATAACCTATTTTTTAAAACTAGGCCACAATAACCATGGGCTAATATTTACTGTAGTGACACTGGGCCTCCTACGGGCCGTAGAAATAGTGGGCCTTCTACGGGCCGTAGAAACAGTAGGCCTTCTATGGGCCATAGAAACAATGGGCCTTCTACGGGTCGTAGAAATAATGGGCCTTCTATGGGCCGTATCATAAATGGGCCTTATACGGGCCGTATGATCGATTGGCCAAACATGGGCCAATAACAGGCCACATTATGGCCGTAAACGGGCTAGAGTTGGAATCATTCATTCATGGGCCGACCATAACGAGCCATCGTTAATAGGCCATATTTGATGACGCTATGAAAATGGCCCTACGAATTAACGGACCACAAACGGGCCGACTGTAACCACGGGCTGAATTTGGCCCACAAGCAGAAAATGACAGTAACGGGCCGTAAGTATACGAATGCTGGAAATGAGCCCAAGAATAAATGGGCTCTGAGAAGGCAGAAATATAACATGGGCTGGAAATGGTCCAATGGAATAACGGGCCGTTAATGGTTATAAAGTTATACACTGTTCATTACGGGCCAGTTTCACCACGGGCCGTTAATGGGTGTAAAGTGATACACTGTTCATTATGGGCCAGTTTCACCACGGGCCGTTAATAGGCCAAGAGTTACATAGGGCCTCATATGGGCCGAAAGACGTCATGGGCCATACATGGTCCAGAAGTGAAAACGGGCTGGAATCATATTGGATGGCCCAGATGACGCTACTGGGCCTAATTCGGATAGGGCGTAACGGGCCTTGGGTTAGCGGGCTGTAAATGGGCTATATTCGAACAGGCCGTTAACAGGCTTTCCATGGGCCGGCCCGCCAGCTTTTGACCAAGTCAAACGGGCTGGCCTTTTCACAGGAATGGGCCTCTGTTGGGCCGTGCCACGTGTCGACGTATCATAGGCGCCTTCCGTCCAATGAGTGGTTGACATCTGTCCCAACGATGGGCCGACACGTGTTTCCTCCAGCCAATGATGATTTTACACGTGGAAAATCCCCATTGGTTGGGGCTGCTAACGGGTTATCGGATCCAAAACCCGAACCGATAGCTTAACGGCGTTCCGTTATGGTGGATGCCATGTGTCGGTCACCCTTGACGAAAGCACTTCTGTGACGCGCGATTTATCGTCATGGAAGTGGACACTTCCATGATGATAATTTTGGTAATGTCATGGAACACTTCTACGACAGCACAGGTATGACTATCTTGATTCTGTCATAAATTTGTCATGGATGTACATGCATGACAAAAAAAGCGACCTACTGTGACAAACATGTATCATCACGGAAGTGTATTTTTTTTTGTAGTGACACCCCCAGCCCTCAAGGAGTGAATTGTGTTTTTCTCTTCCGCCCATTGGCGATTTTATGATAGTAATCAGTGTTCAGGTCCCCTTTCAGGAGCCAACGCTCATGGGATTGCTGAAGCCAAAAGATCTCTTCATTCACCAACAGGTCATCCAGTTCGATACTGACATCCACCTTAATGTCGTAAAGCTCAGGGGACAGGGGGCCATTTTCTTCAAGTTCTTCTAGCATGGCCAGTTCCATCCTGAGTTCTTCCTTCCTTTTCTTATCGTGGCCATATTTATCCGAACCCCAACCTTTGAAGTAGATTTTGAATCTTTTTAACTTAATGTTCAGGATGTCAATAGGATCAGATGAGAGGACTCTCCTAGCCCAAATCTTAGCAACAGTGGGTAGGAATTTTTCATCTTTGATCCAGGCAAGATTGAAACGAAACTCACGAGGTTTAGGAGCTTCACACCCTTCCTCCCCGCTGGACAGCAGCAGGGGATTGTGATCTGATAATTCCCGGACCAATTTCCTAACAGAGACCAAAGGGGACAGATTTTCCCAGTCTTCAGACATCAATATCCGGTCGAGTTTTTCTAGGGTGGGGTGGGCCTGGTTGTTTGTCCAGGTATACTTACCCCCACTAGTTTGGATCTCTCTAAGAGCCTAGGCGTTGATAATTGAGTTAAAGAGATCGGTGGATCTGCTGTTACTCGTTTTCTTATTTTTCTCATCGCAGCTGCGCAGGATATTGAATTTACCGCCTACAATGTAGGGGACATTCATATTATTATACATGGCAGCAAGCTCAACTAGGAACTCCTCTTTGTACTCCTCATGTGCAGACCCATAGACTATCAACAGGCCCCAGTCAGTTTTCCTCCTCTTATCACGCACTACCAGTTGCAAAATATATTTGCCTTTATTATAGGAAACGATATCAAAGGTATCATGTCTCACACGACTCAGGATGCCCCCAGATTTTCCCGTAGATGGAATCCATTCCCAATGGAACAAACCAAAGGGATCAATTCTCCTAATGCATCTAGGAGTAATTTTCTTCTTCATAGTTTCCTGCAGCCCGATAAAATCTAAAGAATGGTCACTGATCAAGTCCAAGAGGCAGGTGGCCATTCCTTTCTTGCCTGCCCCTCCACAATTCCAAATGAGATCTCATTTGGAACGTTTTTTTCTGGAATTGGGATCGAGTAGCCCTGCCAGGAGGCTTTGCAGGGCTACAGAAAAAGCTCTTCATTAGAGGTGTGTTTTTTGTGGCTCCTACTCACAGGTCTAGGTAGCTTAACAGCAGATTTCTTTTTAACCTTCCTTTTTTTTCTTACAAGATGAAACCTGCTCATGCAAGATTTCTTCCTGGTCAAGCCAGGTAAGATTAACATGGACAGTTTCCCCCAACCCATTAGTAACTAGAATGTCATCCCCATTATCAGCATTGTTATCCTTATTCTCATCCAGATTTTCTCTCGCCCTCTCTAGCTCTCTAAGTACATTAATGCAAGAGAAATCATTATCAGGTATATCCACTCCCATGCAAGCAACTCTATGAAGTAATTCAGTATTGAAAGAGCATCAAAAGAATTTTTGCAAGAAGTGTGATTACTACCTCCCAGGTCTCGTTTCTGAGCAAGGCGGATGGCTTTTGTTTCAATATTATCCTGCATCCTCTGCACATTGCGATTGCTGAATTTAATAACCGGTTCAGGAGCAAGAGGAGGGGTGAGAATAAGATCATCACTGCATTCAGAAGGTGGAAGTTGTACCACGTAGTCACTAGAGTCCTTCAGGCTTGAGTCAATGTCACCTTCCACTTCCACAATCTGAGCAGAATTAGACACCACATCGGCATAAGATAAAGATAGACGAGCTATAGATGGTGCATTTACCTTCACTCCCTGGTTTACAGACACATTCTCCACCAGAGTGCAGCCCCCAACATGGTTTAGAGTCACCATCCAATTGGAGGCCTCCTGATCTATCTCTTTCACCGCAAGCTCGTGCTCTTTAGCCATAGTCTCAATTAGGAGAGAGGAATCAACATCACTGTCAGAAGACATAGACGGTTCTTGCTCTTGTGGTGACAGACAGCAGGTCTTGCCCCCACGAGCAGATAACTCCCTTTTCTCCCCATTCTTAGCGTTGGATTGTTCTCCCTCCAATCCCTGGTCATCTCGTTTAAGTTTAGGAGTCTGATCAGTTTTGGTGGGAGCATCTTTAGCTTCCACACGAACAGTCTCCTCATGTACAGGATTTATCACCAGGATTTCCTCAACTTCATATGTGAATTTGTAAAAACGGCCCCCTAAGACCCCTTCAGCTGTGGCAGGGAGCTGCTTCACTGATCTGCATCCAATTTTGGCCCTAACTGAAGATGGATGATTCACAGCAGCCGTATCAACCTCCAGGGTTATGCCCACCAGCCCGCGCACATAAGCCACAGTTTTATCACATCGCTTATTAGGGGGGGGGGGTCTTCCCAATTCTCACCCAAGCAACTTCCAGGAGCCCTTCTGAATCAATGTCTTCGGACCAAGGAGAAAACTTGACCGAAACTCCACATTGTTTCAACTTTATATGCTCAACAAACAAAGCGCGATCGACTTCTCTGGGTTTAGGCATACGCATCACAAACATCTGTGGAGCGAAGAATTTAGCAGAGCAACGCCATCCCTGCCCCACATACACACTAAGCTCATGCTCTATATCTTTAGTCAGCGCAGCCCCCTCTATGATAGTGACTACGATATTGTAAATCCTCTCTCCAGGCTGCCTGTCGATACTGAAATCAGGAATGTAGAAGAAACCTTGCCCTTTGCTTTGAAAAGCACACATAGCAGGAGAAAATTCCCAAGGCAAGAACCCAGTGCAAATAACAGATAGGTGTCCTTTCTTCTTGCACCGCTCGCATATCGCTTGCGGGCATCTAGCAGTGGGGTGCCCAGTCAAATTACAGATCTGACATGGGTGGAGGAGGGGAGTGTTGTTACCAGTATGCCCAGGAAGCCCACGTGCGCGAGATGATGCAGGATTCTTCTCCACCGCGCGCGGCTCGCTCGTGTCCCCATCATCATCTCCCCACCTCCCCAGCCGAGGCGGAGCAGCATGCTTGTCGCCAGCAGCTTCATCCCACTTCCTGGATCCAGCATCACCAGATCCAGAAGCCTTCTGTGTCGAGGATCCTCCCGAATCCGTCTTGCGCTTCCAGACGTTGTGGTCGAAACCGCGGCCGCGACCCCGGCCCCGATCAAAATGACCAGCCCCCCGACCATGACGCCTCACACCGAAACCCTCCTCTCTCATGGTGTTCTTGTCCTCACAGATCGGAGCAAGGGTGGAAGGAAGTGGTGGAGAACTAGCAACTTGAGCAAAGGAACGAGGATCACCCCGTATTTTGCCCTCCCACCAAGAGAAAGATCGAGGAACCCTAGATCGAGGGGGCGATGGCGCGCCCCAGAAGTGAGAGAGGCTCTCGTCGAGATGGAGGTACTGCCCGGTAAATTGGACTCCTCGATTGACCATGCATCAACATTTCTGATTATTAACTGACCGTCCGAATGCAAACAAACATTCAGGCATGCTTTAATTTCACAGCAGAGCTAACAAGGAACACAGTCCTACTTATGCATCTAGCAAACATTTTCTTGATCAATGGGTACAGAGCTCTGCTGGAGTAAGGCTTATATTCCTCTTCTCCTTACCCTGCCATGTTTTCTGTGGCAGCATTTTCCTCGAAACTACTGTTTCTTCAGAAAATAATATCACAAAAGAAGGAGTATCTTCAAAGTAATACATAACTGTGCCACCGCCAGTTCCTGCTTGCAATATGAATAGTCAAGACTCTGCGATCCATATGTTTTCATACACCACACTGCAAAGACACACAATTTCCGGAAAAATCAAGATGGTAGAAGAACAGCACGGCTCGTACGTGGTCACACAATGTCTATTCTGATAACTGTTATGCACCTGAATTATAGAGTTGAGTTATGTTAACCAGTTGCGATAGGCCTCTAACCATCTTCTTAGATTGTGGAGATTATGGATTCCGTGGGTGCTCTATGTAGTGAGATTTGGGAAATGGTTACTATTGCAGGATACTTCTGTTGCAGTTCTTTTCTGCACGTTCTACATGCACAATACCAAAGAACGAGAACTACACCGCGTTCCATTTTAAACTATCAAAAATAATCCTGAGAACATGTATATTTCCCAAG
This sequence comes from Triticum urartu, assembly GCF_003073215.2. Taxonomy (NCBI): domain Eukaryota; kingdom Viridiplantae; phylum Streptophyta; class Magnoliopsida; order Poales; family Poaceae; genus Triticum; species Triticum urartu. The sequence continues at coordinate 718,093,739 of NC_053028.1, forward strand.
CACAAGTATCAGCCAGAGATTCTGATGTGGGCTGTATATAGTGGAAGTAGGAAAATAACTAGTGTGCGGATAGTTCTCTTTCACAAATAAACTTATGCTTATGATGTTGCAATTATTTTATGCACATCCCGTGTAATATCATGAATGCAAACCACATTCCATTCATGTTCGACCATCAAACGTGACACCTCAGCACAAGTACCGTGTAATTCTCTGAAGCGAGGCAAAACTCAATTTGTTGGCGCAGGTCCCGACTCGTCGTGTACTCTTCGACTAGACGTAGCTCGTGATCTGGTCCTGTACTTTCCCCTTCCGGCCGTCCACAAACTATACGTAGCTGGAGACGAAGGTACACACACAAGTACTAAGCAGGCCCACTGGAGACATCTGACCCCCCGTGTCGCCTCCCTGTCGGCTCAGGGCGAGAACCCTAGCCGCCGCAGCGTCCTCCCTTCCTCCTATTCCTCGTCGCCGGAGGGCGTCCCTGGGAAGCTCAGGCCGGCCCAGGGAAGGCCGCGTGGCAGGCACTTTTCTAGGTCGGTACTGCGCAGTCAAGTTCCAGAGAGCGATTTGGCTTGCGCTGCTAGGCATGTTGTGCGGGTGAGGCCGGCCATGATGTGGTGCTGCACCTGCAAGCGACACTGTGTCATTAGGCTGCGCAGATGTTGCCTAGACAGGACTTGTCCATCGCCGAGCGGGTGCGGGCGGCCATGCCCTTGCACCAAATGCACTGGGTTTTGTGCGTGGTTGGGCATGGGCTGAGAGGCGTCGCAGCTTCGCGGCTTCGCTTGGAGGCAACATCATGCTCCGGCTCCAAGATCTAGCAGGCTCTCTGCCAAGATATCCGCTCTCTGCTAGGAAGTGGACTGTGATGACAAGATGTGGTCCTTTCGCACCGGCGGTGCTACGGTCCACGGCTTGGTGGTGGTGATCCAGATCCGGTCAGCCGGCTGGGGTGTATGCAGACTTTGCTGCAGGGACCTTCTACGGCTTCACGATGGCAGTGGTCATCGAAAGGAATTCAGGAGTGTCTTTCTCTCAAGATCTAGTGGTTGACTAGGCGGTGAGATGCAAATTATGGATCAGGATCTGAATCAGAGGATGGTTGTGCAGCAGCGATGGTCGTATCGCATATAGTTGTTGGGATCGTGCAAAAGTGGTGGTGACAACACTTTTGACTTTGACGATGGTGCTACTCGAGCACCTGGTCTCGAGCTCAGGGCGAAAGACTAGGTCTAACTCAAGATGCTTATACCTAACAATGACAATGTTTTTTACGTCGTTACCTTGCTGAAGTCATTGTTTGGATACACTCGGATTGATTCTTCAGGGTGAAAACCTAGATTCTGACCTAGGTCGTTGAATCCAGTGACGGCGATGCTTGAGTGTCACTCCCTTTCTAACGACGTAACTATTGAAGAATTCCCCTCCAAAAAAAACTATTGAAGAATCTCACCATCAGTCTGGTGTCATGATATGGTTGGCTGGTGTCATGATATGGTTGGTGCGGATATTGTCATGATATGCTTCGCTTTGGGTTTTTTCCCACGCCTACGCAAAGCTTTGGTCTTATATGATTTTACTTAGTTTCCGGCGAGTTTTCGTGTGTGTGTGTATTATGGGTTGGGTGTATTTCAATTATGCAGAGGCGGATATGTGTTCGTTGTGTTATGTATCCTCTTGATGCTTCAATTTAAGCTAATAAAATTCATCCATTGTCAAAAAATTACTAGGCAGGCACACTGACAGCAGGATGGAGTGGCAGCTAGCTAGCTATGCACGTATAGCTAACGATCAGCCGCCTGGATACTTGATCGACTAGAACTAGCACAACACGGCGGAACACACGCAACACATAATTGATGGAAAATAGGGCCGTGCCAGTCCTATGTTTCGTATTGCTTTGATCTGGTGATTACATTTACAGGGGGAGCTATGTACGTATCTATAGTCTACCTAATACATAGCCGACTCAGCCAGAGCTACAACTGCATTCGGACTCTAATGGTCTAATGGTATCCGTGTTTACCGCCGCCGCACGACAACTTCTAACACCATTGTCATGAAAAAAAAAGTTCAGAAAGTGGATGATGCCAACCTATTGAGTAAACCAAGCACCACTATATCAAGGTGGTAAATACATTGGTAACCTGCCAACTCAGTTGGCTAGGTAGCTAGTTAGGAAAACACTTTCATGCTTTGTAGGTGAGATGGCAGGTCGATCTCCAGCAATGTGGAGCACCAGATATGCCTATGCATTTCTTTCGTCTCAAAATCAAGAACTACGTCACCTCGACTGTGTACCCTTAACAGAACCACGTCACTGCTCTTCTTCCTGGATGCCTTAAACTCGACTTGAACATCAGGACCACCACCAAAGCGGAGGTTTGGGTAAAATGACTGCAGCTTCTTCTCTATGTGGATCACAGCTTCCAGTGCCCAGCCACCACTACCTGCCATGACTGTAGGGACCTGTAGCCACACGGATATCATGCACCCATCTATGGCGAGGAGTTTTAGTAGTTTCCCGTCCAGCGATGTTGCCAAGTGGAGTTGGCTTGCATTGCAGTTGGTAGGTGGGAGCTTCACGAGTCCTGACATCCCTGTGCTCACGTCATAGGCGAGGATTTGGTTGCCCTGGTCCACTAGCCAGTTTACAATGCCGCCATGCACGATGGCGGGATCGCTGTAGCGACCGACCGACCGCCATGGGGAGCTAGAATGGCTTGCACAAGTGATGGTCCTCCAACCATCAGAGGAGGATGTGACGGTGTCAGTGTGTACTTTGATGCTCCACATGCTAATATAGATGATAAGCAGCATGAAAGAGTAGTCGATACCATCAGCGGCCGTGAGCAAGACATACTCGTGGGTGTAGGAACCGCTAGTTAGGACATCATGCGATTTTGAGAGGAAGGTTGGATGACCTGTCGTGGTATTGTACACACACAGGTCAAAATAGTGCATCTGACTGGGTCGAATTACTTCGACATGTAGACGGCAGAGGACAATGAGGCCACCGCTTGATGTCACTGGACTGTACTGACGAAAGAGGTTGCCGATGCAGCGTGACATGAAAGGTGAGAGGTTCTCATGGCAGAAGGATTCGGCTATGGGCGTGATCGGGTGGACCAGGGTCAAGGGCCGCTCTTTAAAGATGGAGAGGTAGGCAAGAATGCGGGGGGTTACTAGTCCGAGTCTGGTGTTAGAGTATACGAATAGGACTCGTATTAGACTTGTACTCCAAGTTGGTTTAGCCTAGATCGGTTATCGTATGCACTATATAAACATAGTAATCCGGGTGTATCCAATCAAGCAATATACGAGTTTACACAACTTTACATGGTATCAGCTATTCGGTCCTAGGGCATGGCCGTCCCACCTCGGCCGCCGCCGCCGCCGCGCGGCTACTTCCAGTGGCGCGCCGCCATGGCCGCTGCTCCACCCCCACCCAAACAGCTTCCTCTACCTCTCTAACCCTAGCCCCTACAATCCCCACTACAATTTCTTTAGCCGATACAATCTCAGATGTTACCTCTCTTATCCCAATTACCCTAGACCTTGCATCCCACAATTACTACCATTGGTGCCACCTCTTCGACATACACCTTGGCCGCTGCAATCTGCGCGCCCACATCGCCGCCGACTCCGTCCCGCGCCTCGATGATCCTCGCTGGGTCAAAGATGACCTCTCCATCATCCAGTGGATCTACACGCGCGTGTCTACCGAGATCTTCAATCGTGTCTTCCGTGAGGCCTCTACCGCAGCCGCTCTCTGGCTGCTCTTCGTCGTCTATTCCAGGACAACGCCGACGCTCGCATCAACACCCTCAACACCGAGATTCGCAACACCGTCCAGGGAGCATCTTCTCTCAGCAACTACTGTCAGCGCCTCCAGATGATGGCCGATGAGCTTCGCGAGTTGGGTGATCCCGTGGGTGATCGTCAGCTCGTCAACATCTTACTCCAAGGGCTCGGTGATGAGTTCAGGACGCAAGCTGCCTTCATACCTGTAACGCCCCGGATATAACTTTCCCAATTTGTACTCCAACTCTTGCCATTTCCGGCGTTAAGTTATATTTATTTCCTCGGGTTTGGGTCTTTGTCTCCGTGTGTTGTTTTTGTTGTCATGCATCTCATATCATGTCATCATGTGCATTGCATTTGCATTTGTGTTCATCTCATGCATTCGAGCATTTTCCCCGTTGTCCGTTTTGCATTCCGGCGCTTCGTTCTCCTCCGGTGGTCATTTCTAGCTTTCTTTTGTGTGTGGGGTTTAAACATTTCCGGATTGGACCGAGACTTGCCAAGCGGCCTCGGTTTACTACCGGTAGACCGCCTGTCAAGTTTCGTACCATTTGGACTTCGTTTGATACTCCAACGGTTAACCGAGGGACCGAAAAGGCCTCGTGTGTGTTGCAGCCCAACACCCCTCCAATTTGGCCCAAAACCCACCAAACTTTGCTCCATCATCTAGATCGTTTGATCACGATCGCGTGGCCAAAAACCGCACCTCAGTTGGACTCTCCTAGCTCCCTCTATGCCTATTTATACCTCCCCCATTCCAAATCCCGGGTCTCCTCCCCCTAACCCTAGATCCAACCCACCGCGCCGCGTCGGACAAAAAGTGCACCGACGGACACGTCCGATTCCTCCCCGCCGCCAACCGACGACCGCCATGTGGCGCGTCGCCTGCCCGCCGCCACCGAAGCCCGCCGCGGCCCGCGGGAGGCCCTCCCCGGCCCGCGCGAAGCCGCCGCTGCCCCGCGGGCTCCCCGAGCCGTCTTCCCTAGCGCTGGGTGCCCGAGCCGCCGCTCGGCCGCTGCCTCGCCGCCTCGCCATCGCCGGCGTTCTTTCCCGCGCCAAGGCGAGCTCGCCGCCCCGGCCACCGTCGCCCCGCGCCTGTCCTCCTCTACGCCGGCGACCCCGCCGCCCTCCGCCGTCCTCCTCGTCGCTTCCGGCCGGCGAGCCCGCCAAGTCCGGCTACCTCCGACGAACCTCGATTTTCGCGCTCCGGTGAACAGTACCCGCTACAGTGTCCGGATCCTGATCTGGATCTAGATCCGGTTGACTTTTTCCCCTCCGAACCCTAATTTTTATGCAATCTTCATCATGTCGTATCTCCTCATCCGTAGCTCCGATTCATGCATATAGCATATCAAAATGTTCGCCTCAGAGAGTACATCATTTCATTCCATTGCATCATTTTCATTTGAGTTCATCTTGATGCCCGAAATGCTGTTAGAAGAGGGCTTCGTGAGTTAATTGTCAGATCTGCTACTTCATCTTAGACATTTGTCATTTTTGCCATGATTGTTGTGTGCATGATATGCCCATGAGTTCTACATATGTTTTGTTAAGGATTTTGTCATCTTTCCAGAGGTGCAACCCATGCATTTTTCTGATGTGTGTGGTGACTAGTGCAAGCTTGCAAAGTGAGGCACCCGGTAACTCTGTTTTCAGGGACTTAGTAATTTCATCAAGTCCTGGGATTGTTTAGTTCATGATGCCATATGTTCATGCTGTTTCCTAGTGATCCGTGCCTCTTTTGAGGATGATCAGTAAAGGAGTTTTGTTAATATTTTAGTGCTCTATCCATCCATGTCTTTGTTTGCAATTATGGAGCACCCTTGCTTGAGTCAATCGAGCTCTACTTTTGCTTCGTTGTGAATCTGGGCAGATTGTCAACTCGTTTGCAATTTTGCCGGTGATGTTGTAGTTGATCCGTGCATGCTATGCCATTATTCTTGCCATGTCTAGCTTGCATTTTGTGCCTTCTTAATGGATGTATGCTTTCCTTGCCATGAATTGCACCGTAGTGAGTGCATCGAGCTCGTTAACATGCCTTCGTGAGTTATGTTTCAGCATGTGTCAGTTTTCACTAAGTCTGAAAACTGAATATGTTTTTTGCTATGTTCGTGTGCTTGTTAGTATATTTTCGGATCCCTTTTGGCTCATGGTCACTAAAGGACTTTTGTTAAGCTTGTTGATCAGCTCCATGCCATGTTCTTCTTTGTCATATTCAGGTCCTGTAGCATGTTGTTTTGTTGCTCCGAAGAGGGCTATATGATCTGAAATTTCAGACAAGTGTTAATTTCACTAAGTCTGAGATCTGTTTACCATTTGCGTTTTTGCCATGCTTGTTTGAACCTGTTAATGGATGAATTGGCCGTAGCTCAGTGCTAGACTTTTGTTAAGCATCTTGAATGCTTCCCTGCCATGTATTTTGATGCCATGTTTGAGTGCTGTAGCATGTTCATCTCATTGCAATTAGATGCCTACTTGCTGTAAATCGTAGACCGGTGCCAATTTTGAATCGCTTGCCATTTCCAAACCGTAACTCCGATTCCGGCGATCTTCATATCGTTTTCAAGCGGTTTCATCTCATCTTTCCAGTGGCACATTTGGTTTTCCAAGTTGAGGCCAGGTTCATGCATTTCCTGTCATATCCATTTTGCATCCCGCATAACATACCATCATTGCATCTTATTGTTTGAGCTTGCACGTGGTTGATTGTATCCTTGTTGCTTGTTTGTCTTGTTTGGCTAGAGCCGGGAGACAAGTTCGCTAACAAGGAGCCCGTTGAGTTTTCTTTCGAGGATCCAGTCAACTCTGACAGCTTTGCAGGCAAGATGATCATACCCTCGAAATCACTACTATCTTTGCTATGCTAGTTTGCTCGCTCTTTTGCTATGCCAATGCTACGATGCCTACCATTTGCTTGTCAGCCTCCCAAATTGCCATGTCAAACCTCTAACCCACCATGTCCTAGCAAACCATTGATTGGCTATGTTACCGCTTTGCTCAGCCCTTCTTATAGAGTTGCTAGTTGCAGGTGAAGATTGGAGGCCGTTCCTGGTTGGAACATTTATTTACTTGTTGGGATATCGTTATATTGCTATGTTATCTTAATTTATCTATATACTTGGTAAAGGGTGGAAGGCTCGGCCTCTCGCCTAGTGTTTTGTTCCACTCTTGCCGCCCTAGTTTCCGTCATATCGGTATTATGTTCCCGGATTTTTGCGTTCCTTACGCGGTTGGGTTATAATGGGAACCCCTTGATAGTTCGCCTTGATTAAAGCTTTTCCAGCAATGCCCAACATTGGTTTTACCATTTGCCACCTAGCCTCTTTTTCCCTTGGGTTTCCAGAGCCCGAGGGTCATCTTATTTTAGCCCCCCAGGGCCAGTGCTCCTCTAAGTGTTGGTCCGAACTAGAGTCCTATGCAGCGCCCCCTCGGGGAAACTCGAGGTTTGGTTTTAGTTGTACGGAGCGCTCATCTGAGTGTGCCCTGAGAACGAGATATGTGCAGCTCCTATCGGGATTTGTCTGCACATTCGGGCGGTGTTGCTGGTCTTGTTTTAACCTGTCGAAATGTCTTGTTGTACCGGGATACCGAGTCTGATCGGAATGTCTCGGGTGGAGGTCTATTCCTTCGTTGACCGTAAGAGCTTGTCATGGGCTAAGTTGGGACTCCCCTGCAGGGATTGAACTTTCGAAAGCCGTGCCCGCGGTTATGGGAAGATGGGAATTTGTTAATGTCTGGTTGTAGATAACTTGAACCTTAACTAAATTAAAATGAATCAACCGTGTGTGTTACCGTGATGGCCTCTTCTCGGCGGAGTCCGGGAAGTGGACACGGTGTTGGAGTAATGTTTGCACAGGTTGCTCTCTAGTTTCCCGCTCGCGCTTTGCCTCCTCTTCTCACTCTCTTTTGCGAATAAGTTAGCCACCTTATATGCTAGTCGCTTGCTGCAGCTCCACTTATATTCACCTTACCCTTCCTATGAGCTTAAATAGTCTTGATCGCGAGGGTGCGAGATTGCTGAGTCCCTGTGGCTCACAGATTACTATTACACCAGATGCAAGTCCAGGTGATTCCGCTCCAGATGACGCGTACGAGCTCAAGTGGGAGTTCGATGAGGACTCTCAACGTTACTATGTGTCTTTTCCTGATAATCAGTAGTGGTGCCCAGTTGGGGGTGATTGGGACCGTCTCGCATGTTGGGTTATCTTCTATTTTGGCGCCGTAGTCGGGCCATGAGTGTTTGGATGATGTATGTTATTTATGTACTTTGATTGACGTGGCGAGTGTAAGCCAACTATGTATCTCCCCTTTTATTATCTATATTACATGGGATGTTGTGATGATTGCCTAATTTGCGACATTGCTTTCAATGCGGTTATGTCTCTAAGTCGTGCCTCGACAGGTGGGAGCTATAGCCGCATCGAGGGCGTAACAATACCTCTCATACGGCCTTATCCCTTCTTTGCCGACGTGCGCTCCCTACTTCAGTCCGCCGCCGACGCGATTGCGCGCAAGGAATCTCGGCCCCAGGTCTTCGCTGCCTCGCGACGGCCTCTTCACCCTCCTGCCACGGCAGCGCAAACTGGCCAAATCTCTGCCGCGGCAGCGCAAACTGGCCAAAACTCTGCCGCGGCAGCCCCGGCGGCACCACCACCTCCCGTGCACCCACCCCCTGGATGCGCCCGAGTCCGAACTACCGCGGGAAGAACCCCATGTACTTCCCCCCACGGCCTACCCCGGCGCCTCGACCTGCAGCACCGCCTCCAGCTCCTCCCACTAGTGCCTCGACATCATCATCGGCCTCTCCAGCCTGGCGTCCTCCTCATGATCCATGGACTGGTCTGGTCCAGGCGTGGTCCACGCCATGGTCTGCACCCTCTCCCGTCGGCGCCCCTCCCGCATATTCAGGTGCATGGCAGCCGGGGATGCGCCCACACACTGGCACTCCTGGTTTTCACGGCGTTCGTCCACCTGCTCAGGCCTATTATGCTGCCCCCACTATGGCTCCTTTTGCTGCTGCCCCGCCTATACAGTACGGTGCTCCCATGTCAACTTCAGTCTACCATATTGATCATTCAGGAGTCTACTACCAGCCGATGCAGCTCCCCACGTATGCGGCAACACCACCTGCGCCCGCACCTGCACCACCACCAGCGCCGCCCTCTACCAACGTCACGAGCTGGGATCAAGCTGCGTTTCTCCAGGCCATGAACAATTTTGCTGCACAAGGTAACACAGGTACTGCTTGGATCTTTGATTCTGGTGCATCTAGTCATATGTCTTCATCCAATAATATGTTGTCAAATTGCACTCCATCCTATTTTTCTTCTATAACGCTTGGTGATGGTTCCTCCACTCCTATTTCATGTGTTGGTCACACTCAACTCCCATCTACCACCAAGCCACTTCTTCTTAGTGATGTCTTAGTTGCACCAGCACTTATCAAAAATTTAATTTTTTTTTCGTCGCTTCACCACTGATAATCATGTCTCTGTCGAGTTTGATCCCTTTGGTCTCTCTGTGAAGGATTTCAACACCAAGACGGAGATCGCACGCTTCGATAGCTCTGGCGACCTCTACTCCATCCACGGTGCTCCCACTGCTGCGCTTCCTTCTACCATGCTTGCTACGGTGGATCTTTGGCATCAGCGTTTAGGTCATCCCAATAGTGCCACACTGTCGTCCATACTTAGTGATTTTTCTATTCCATGTAATAAAGAACCTCATAATTCCTCTCTATGTATTTCATGTCAACAAGGAAAACATGTTAGGTTACCTTTTAGTTCTTCTAGCTCTTCTAGTACATTTCCCTTTGAGCTTCTTCATTGTGATCTGTGGACCTCTCCAATTTTAAGCATTTCTGGTTTTAAATATTATCTTGTTATTCTAGATGATTACACACATTTTATATGGACTTCTCCTCTAAGAAATAAATCTGACGCACATACTGTTTTTACTAACTTTCAACGTTATGTAGCTACTCATTTCCTTCTTCCTATTCGTTTTATACAATGCAATAATGGTAAAGAATTTAATAACATTGCAAATCGAAATCTTTTCCTCAAACACGGCATTCTCCTTCGGTTCTCATGTCCATTTCCTTCATAGGCTCGCTGGGCTGTCAGGAGTTGGATGTGATTCATCATGTAATCATGTTAGTTCTGTTAGAGCTTGATACCTAGTATCCATTATGGTCTGAGATTGATGTTGCTATGACTTTGCCATGCTTAATGCTTGTCACTTTGGTACCGGGTACCATGATTTTAGATTTGAACCGTCTATGTTATCACCATTATATCTATGTTCTATATCCGATCTTGCAAGTTGTAGTCACCTACTATGTGTTATAATCCGGCAACCCCGGAGTGACAATAGTCGGGACACTTCCCGGTGATGATCGTAGTTTGAGGAGTTCATGTATTCACCATGTGTTAATGCTTTGTTCTTGTTCTGTATTAAAAGGAGACCTTAATATCCCTGAGTTTACAATAGGACCCCGCTGCCACGGGAGGGTTGGACTAAAGATGTCATGCAAGTTCTTTCCATAGGCCCGTATGACTATTTACGGAATACATGCCTACATTATATTTATGAACTGGAGCTAGTGCCATATCGCCCTAGGTTACGATTGTTATACGATGAATATCATCCAACAAATCATCGATGCAATGCCTACGATTTTCCTACATATTGATCTTGCTAAGTTACTACTGCTTTTGTTACTATTGCACTTTCTACAAAATCACTGCTATCACTCTTACCGTTACTACTGCTGTTGCTATTACTATCAAAACTATCATACTACTTTGCTACTGATCACTTGCTGCAGATAATTAATCTCCAGGTGTGGTTGAATTGACAACTCACCTGCGAGTACTTACAAATATTCTTTGGCTCCCCTTGTGTCGAATGAATAAATTTGGGTTGAATACTCTAGCCCTCGAAAACTGTTGCGATCCCCTATACTTGTGGGTTATCAGTCGCAGAGTGGCGTCTTGATGCGTATCCCTAGCCACGTGATCGACTGAGCATGCGGTCGCAAGGATGAACATGCCACACGACTAGAATGCAGCTGAGTCGACTCCCACCGTCCGCACGCAGCCCACTTCCCCACCCACAGCCGTATTAGTTTCTACAAAAAACAAATTCGTCTCTTCTTTCCCCACTCCTCACCACCACATCAGAATCTCTCGTCATGAGCTCCTGGATGGCAACCAAAGCGAGGGGGTGGCGATAGAGTGGAGGACGGGGGAGACCGGAGGTGGCGGGGGCAGGGGGTGCATCATGGGAAGTGAGGTCCTCGCGTGGAGACGGACTCGCCCGGCTGCATAGCTGGCGACAGAGCGCGGGAAGAGGGGCAGCTAGAGGTTAGCCTCGTCCGCGACGGCGCCCGCCTCAGGCTCTCCTCCGCTGCGATCGAGCACGAGTGCAGGCGCGGGTTCACAGCAACGGCCTCAAGCGCGTGGACATGACGGCGGCCTCGAGCTCAAGAAGAAGTGCGGGGACACCGCGGCGGCACGAGTGCGCTCACTCTGCGGTAACATTTCGTCCCCCGCCCGTGGTGATTTTGCTGTGTTTCGTGCATTGTCCGGCTGAGGGGCTGTGAAAATCTGTTGACCTCGTTCTTACCCATATGAAATTGTTTAGAAAATGATATACGTAGTTGCCATGGCAACTTACTATGTGGAACAACGCAGCAACTTTACCATGTTCGAAAACATCGCAGACTTATAGATATTGAAAAAACATGGCAACTTAATATGTTTAATGACACGGCAAACTTGCCATGGCAACTACGAAAAATTCCACGGCAAATTTGTATATGCCTTAGCCATCGCAAATTTCATCTTTGTCCTTGTTCATAAATAATTGCATTTTTGCAACATCTGACTTTTTCATGTGATTTGCCATGGCACATTCTTTATCTGAAAACATGGCAACTTTGCCATGTTCGAAAACATCGCAAATATATAAATATTCAAAAAATATGCCAACTTAATATGTTTAACAACATGGCAAACCTTGCCATGGCAACTTTGCCATGTTCGAAAACATTGCAAATTGTAGATATTGAAAAAACATGGCAACTTAATATGTTCAACAACATGGCAAACTAGCCATGGCAACTTTACCATGTTCAAAAACATGCCAAAGTTGTAGATGCTCAAATAAGCACCAGAACCTGAGAGCACTGCTGTCACGCTTATGCATTGGGTGTAGCTAACGTTGGGTACATCATGACTGGATCTTCTCTACCATGAATTACAATGTTTAGTCGCTTCTTGAACTTTGGAGGTGCTGTGCATTTATGTTTTGCGGTCTCAGAAAGGCTAGTGTGATACCACTATTGTCATATTATATCATGGTTGTTTTGACAATGTGTTGCCATTTGAGATAACTTATTATTGCTCGCTAGCTGATTATGTCATTGATATGCGTCAATATAATTTTTAAGAGTTATTGTCGACATGGTTAGTTACAATCTTGGCTGAAAACCTGGGTGTTGTTTAAGCTTATTTATGCAAAGAAGAGCAAAAGAGTTCGTAAAAGTTTTTCTTTTTCACTTTTAGTTTAACAACTGAATTGCTTGAGGACAAGCAAAGATTTAAGCTTGGGGGAGTTGATACGTCTCCGTCATATCTACTTTTCCTAACGTTTTTCCTCTTGTTTTGGACTCTAATTTGCATGATTTGAATGAAACTAACCCGGACTAACGTTGTTTTCAGTAGAACTACCATGGTGTTGTTTTTTGTGTAGAAATTAAAGTTCTCGGATTGGTACGGAACTTTGCGAGGAATATTTAAACAAATAAAGAAAAATACTAGAGCCAAGAACCACCAGAGGGGGCCACCTGGGTGTGGGCACAACCCACGAGGGCACCCCCCTCCAGGTTCGCCCAGGTAGGATGTCCGCACTTGGTGGCCCGTAGACCCTATTTTTCTAGAAAAGTATCAAGGAGAAAGAATTATCGTGTTTCACGAGACGGAGCTGCCGCCGTCTCCCGTTCTTCATCGGGACGCCAAATCTCGAGTCCGTTTGGGGCTGCGGAGAGGGGGATCTTCGAACTTCATCACCACCAACCCTTCTTCATCGCCAATTGCATGATGCTCCCCACCAGGACTGAGTAATTCCTTCATAGGCTCGCTGGCCTGTCAGGAGTTGGATGTGATTCATCATGTAATCATGTTAGTTCTGTTAGGGCTTGATACCTAGTATCCATTATGGTCTGAGATTGATGTTGCTATGACTTTGCCATACTTAATGCTTGTCACTTTGGTACCGGGTACCATGATTTCAGATTTGAACCGTCTATGTTATCACCATTATATCTATGTTCTATATCCGATCTTGCAAGTTGTAGTCACCTACTATGTGTTATAATCCGGCAACCCCGGAGTGACAATAGTCGGGACACTTCCCGGTGATGACCGTAGTTTGAGGAGTTCATGTATTCACCATGTGTTAATGCTTTGTTCCTGTTCTGTATTAAAAGGAGACCTTAATATCCCTGAGTTTACAATAGGACCCCGCTGCCACGGGAGGGTTGGACTAAAGATGTCATGCAAGTTCTTTCCATAGGCCCGTATGACTATTTACGGAATACATGCCTACATTATATTTATGAACTGGAGCTAGTGCCATATCGCCCTAGGTTACGATTGTTATATGATGAATATCATCCAACATATCGTCGATGCAATGCCTACGATTTTCCTACATATTGATCTTGCTAAGTTACTACTGCTTTTGTTACTATTGCACTTTCTACAAAATCACTGCTATCACTGTTACCGTTACTACTGCTGTTGCTATTACTATCAAAACTATCATACTACTTTGCTACTGGTCACTTTGCTGCAGATAATTAATCTCCAGGTGTGGTTGAATTGACAACTCACCTGCGAGTACTTACAAATATTCTTTGGCTCCCCTTGTGTCGAATCAATAAATTTGGGTTGAATACTCTAGCCCTCAAAAACTGTTGCGATCCCCTATACTTCTGGGTTATCAGTCGCAGAGCGGCATCTTGATGCGTATCCCTAGCCACGTGATCGACTGAGCATGCGGTCGCAAGGATGAACGTGCCACACGACTAGAATGCAGCTCAGTCGACTCCCACCGTCCGCACGCAGCCCACTTCCCCACCCACAGCCGTATTAGTTTCTACAAAAAACAAATTCGTCTCTTCTTTCCCCACTCCTCACCACCACGTCAGAATCTCTCGTCGTGAGCTCCTGGATGGCAACCAAAGCGAGGGGGCTGGCAATGGAGTGGAGGACGGGGGGAGACCGAAGGTGGCGGGGGCAGGGGGTGCATCACGGGAAGTGAGGTCCTCGCGTGGAGACGGACTCGCCCGGCTGCTTAGCTGGCGATAGAGCGCGGGAAGAGGGGCAGCTGGAGGTTATCCTCGTCCGCGATGGCGCCCGCCTCAGGCTCTCCTTCGCTGCAGTCGAGCACGAGTACAGGCGCGGGTTCACAGCAACGGCCTCAAGCGCGTGGCCACGGCGGCGGCCTCGAGCTCAGGAAGAAGTGCGGGGACAGCGTGGCGGCACGAGTGCGCTCACTCTCCGTTAACGTTTTGTCCCCCGCCCGTGGTGATTTTGCTGTGTTTTGTGCATTGTCCGGCTGTGGGGCTGTGAAAATCTGTTGACCTCGTTCTTACCCATATGAAATTGTTTAGAAAATGATATACGTAGTTGCAATGGCAACTTACTATGTTCAACAACGCGGCAACTTTCCCATGTTTGAAAACATCGCAAACTTATAGATATTGAAAAAACATGGCAACTTAATATGTTCAATGACACGGCAAACTTGCCATGGCAACTACAAAAAATTCCACGGCAAATTTGTATATGCATTAGCCATCGCAAATTACATCTTTGTCCTTGTTCGTAAATAATTGCATTTTTGCGACATCTGACTTTTTCATGTGATTTGCCATGGCACATTGTTTATCTGAAAACATGGCAACTTTGCCATGTTCGAAAACATCGCAAATATATAAATATTCAAAAAATATGCCAACTTAATATGTTTAACAACATGGCAAAACTTGCCATGGCAACTTTTCCATGTTTGAAAACATTGCAAATTGTAGATATTGAAAAAACATGGCAACTTAATATGCTCAACAACATGGCAAACTTGCCATGGCAACTTTACCATGTTCAAAAACATGCCAAAGTTGTAGATGCTCAAAAACATGGCAACTTAATATTTTCAAAAACAATGAAAACTTGCCATGTCAAACATAAAGGGCATGGCAATTGTATTTCATGGGGCACAGCAAAAATACTCTAAGTCATATCAAAAAGTGGGATTTGTCTACATTTTATTTGCAGTGGCAACTTTTACTTTTTTTGACGTGTCAATTTTTACTTCATTTCTTTCACATGGCAATAATTTAAATACGATGACAAAATTTACATTTTCTAGAACATGATTTTTTCTAAATATGTAGCATGGAAAATATACTTGTGTAGCCACTTCCCATGGCAAAATTACTCTACTTTTTGCCATGGTGAATTTTAATCCATTTTTGCCATGGCAAAATTTACTACAGTTTTTTCCTTGGCAAATTTTACTTTTTCTCTACCATGGAAATTTATTGTATTGAGCATGGCAATTTTAGTTTAAATATGATGGCAAATATATATATTTATCGGCACATGGCAAAATTTACTATGTAGCATGGAAACTTAATTAAAAATACCATGGCATTTTTGACTTATGAATTTGCCTTGCAATTTAATTTTTGTTTGTATGATGGGAGTTGCCATGTCTAGTTTATTTTGGGTCATAAAGAAATCTTTTTCACCGACGGCATTTTTTCGTATCATAGTGAAAACTGGGCTTTAATATGCTACAACAAAAAAATCTGGGATTTCTTTTCGTTACTTGGCTTTTTTTGTTTCACAGGAAAACGGCCTGTACGGTGATTGGGACTTTGGGAGGCTGTGCGGGAGCGGGGGAGATCGTACCGAACAATTTGTCCTTGCCTCCCCTGGACTGAACGTGCGGGCAGCCTCCTCGCTTGCCGCACGTGTGGCAGATATGGTCGTTAACAAAACACTTTTGATGCTCAACTTTTGTTTCTCCAATCACTTTTGGTGCTCTATTATATACCTGATGTCGGACACTTTGTCTTGCGCATCGTAGGCTGGCCATGGCAAGTGACCCGCGAGAGAAAAACAACAAAACAGGATTTCGTGCCGCAACAAGGAAGTGGGTCTACGAAGAAAGGAGACCACACACCAGAAAAAAGAATCTGCGAACCACGTTCCGTGTTCATCAATCCAGCTGCCTGGCTGCTAGCTTCGGAAGCCAGGTTTGCACGTAAGCGTGAGGGTCTCTGGTTATTTGGTCTAGCGGCGTTCTAGAGCCAACAATCCCTCTCCGTTTGCCTCCCATCGTACCCATCTGATCGACCTGCAATCCATGGAGCAAACTGCTGTTGTGGTCGCCGGGGAAGATCCAGCTCCAGCTCCAGCGTCAAGCATGGTCTGCGACTGGACCGAGCTTCCTGCGGACCTGCTCGTTCATATCTTCAGCACCCTGCAGATACCGGATCTCTTCAGCTCCGGTGGCGTCTGCTCCTCATGGCGCCACAGCCACCTGGAAGCCCGCCGGTTCTGGCTGTGCTCGCCGCACCAGAGCCCCTGCCTGCTCTACTCTGCGGCAGACCGTGACGATGGCACGGCCACATTGCACCACCTGTGCACCGACAAGCTCTGCCACGTTACCATCCCGGGCCCCGCCTTCCGTTCCCGTTACGTCATGGGCTCCTCCCATGGCTGGTCATCACTGCTGACGACCGGTTCCATCTCATCCTCATCAACCCCATAACCGGCGCTCAGGTCACCATGCCGCCACCGGAAACTATGCACAACGTCCAGCTCTGTCATGGCGAGGAGGACCGCAAACTAGATGGCTACGATCTTATTTACGTGTACACTGTGTCGCGTGAATTCCACCGGGAAATAAAGCCATATGGTCTTTCACTGGAACAAGGTCGCTTTTGCTTCTACATGATTGTAGCCATGTCGTGCGACCCGTCCAGTAAAAATTGCGTCGTGGTACGTGTACACTTGCCTAAGCAACTGCTCTCCTATGCAAGGGTTGGGGACACCAAGTGGACTTGGGTTGATACACACAAAGAATGCAAGAGCTACGTTGATGTTTGTTATGATAGCAGGGATGGTTTGTTCTATGCTCTTCGAGGTTGTGGTAATGTGCATACCATTGATCTCCATGGACCATCAGCCCTAGTGAATATTGTCTACAAGCACAAGGCGTGGTATCATACGGACAGTAAGTATATCGTACAAGCGCCATGGGGCGATTTTTTTCAAATATGGAGATGGGATCGATATCTTGAGGATGACGAGGAGGTGGTGGAGGATGATGACGATAATGATGTTGGTGAGGGTCTGGAAGAGCTAGAGATGGTGGCGGCAGAGATAGAGATGGAGGAGGATGAGCAAGAAATAGAATCCGATGTGGAGGAGCATGAAGAGGTAGAAATGGTGAACAATGATTTGGAGACGGAGACTGAAACAGAAGATGACGAGGAGGCAACAGAATCAGATGTGGAGGAGCATGAAAAAGTAGGAGTGATCAGCGAGGATTTGGAGACGGAGACTGAAGTAGAAGAGGAGGAGGAGGAGGTGGAGAATGCGGATGTTTTGGTGGGGGAGGAGGATGAGGATCAGGAGGAGGAGGTGGTGGTGGAGAATGCAGACGTGTTAGTGGAGGAGGGCGAGGATGTGTCGGTGCAAGATGTTGGGGCTGAATCTCTCAACCCCTCTTCTTCTTCCTCTAGCTGCTGTCTCTCACAACTCAAGGAAGAAACACAGGAACACAAGAAGTTTGGTGAGCTGCTGTTTCACACAACCGAAGCTCTCTTTCTTCTCTCTATTCAGTTGTACTGAAATAAACATGCTCTACCACACTTAAGTACCACGCACGCACGCACGCACAGCCTGGGCACACTTGCCCACTAACACCACCAACAAACTAGCGCATGCACGCACTAACCCAGGCCACTAACACACACATGCAGCTAACAAGAATTGACCACATCTACTACTACGGACCTCTTCTCAAGGCCTCAACAGACTCCTATCCATCAGCTCCAACTTGTGCAGGTCGTTCGCTTCAGAGTTTCATGCATCACCGTCTCACACGGCAAGCTAGCTTCACGCCACAGCTTGGACTTTCTACATGCATGCTCTCAGAACTGAAACATCCTACTCGTACGCATCGCACATACCTCCGCACAGACAAACTACTACATACTCTAGCTACATGCAGAAAGAAAGCAAACTAAAATGCGGATACAATCAAGATTAAACCTAACATTCTCCTTCTTAATCTTGATTCTTCACTCATGACGTAGCATTCAGAGAAGAGCCAGCTCGTCCTCGACGCCGAGTAGTGCCTTCTCCTTGTTGTCCTTCTTCTTCTCCAGACACTCCCAAGCAAAATGCCCAAAGTCATCACAGTTATAGCACTGTACCTCGCTCTTGTCTCTGCGCCCTCCACCACGGCCGCGTCCTCGCGATGAGTCATGCCCTCTCGCCATGAGGAGCTGCTCTTCTTCACGTGCCGTCTCCTGCCCCTTGACGAGCTCCTCGTGCGCCTTGAGTGAACCAATGGCCTCCTCCATGGCCATCTTGTTGGTGTCGCCGAACAATGCAATCAATGACGCGACGTGGATGAATTTGTTGGAGACGGCTCGGAGCAGCTTCTTCACGACGTACTTCTCCTCCATCGCATCACCAAGCTCACGGATGCGCCCCACGAGCATCGTGAACCTCGCCGCGAAATCATCCACGGACTCCACATCACCCATCTTGAGGCCATCAAATTCCGAGCGCAAGGATTGAACCCTCGCCTCCCGGACGCGCTCGACGCCCACATGCATGGAGCGTAGCGCCGCCCACAACTCGGCTGCGGTCTCCTTCTCCGCAACTCGCAGCAGCGTCGAGTCGTCGATGGACTGGGAGATGATCGTCATGGCCATCTCCTCCTTGCCCTTGTCGACCTCCGACGAGGCCTCGCGATCAACGGCACCCCACGCGCCGTTGGCGCGCAAGAGGTACTTCATCCTCATCGCCCACGCCGCGTAGTTCGTCCTCGTGAGCAGCGGGAATGGGAGCTTCCCCGCCGCCGTTGTCGCCGCCGTCACGGCAGCCGCCGTCACCGCCGAGTCGCTCGGCACCAACGCTCCACTCGCTGAAGAGTCACACGGCATCGCCTTCGTCATCACCTAGCTCCGATACCAAATGATGGGGCTGAATCTCTCAACCCCTCTTCTTCTTCCTCTAGCTGCTGTCTCTCACAACTCAAGGAAGAAACACAGGAACACAAGAAGTTTGGTGAGCTGCTGTTTCACACAACCGAAGCTCTCTTTCTTCTCTCTATTCACTTGTACTGAAATAAACATGCTCTACCACACTTAAGTACCACGCACGCACGCACGCACAGCCTGGGCACACTTGCCCACTAACACCACCAACAAACTAGCGCATGCACGCACTAACCCAGGCCACTAACACACACATGCAGCTAACAAGAATTGACCACATCTACTACTACGGACCTCTTCTCAAGGCCTCAACAGACTCCTATCCATCAGCTCCAACTTGTGCAGGTCGTTCGCTTCAGAGCTTCATGCATCACCGTCTCACACGGCAAGCTAGCTTCACGCCACAGCTTGGACTTTCTCCATGCATGCTCTCAGAACTGAAACATCCTACTCGTACGCATCGCACGTACCTCCGCACAGACAAACTACTACATACTCTAGCTACATGCAGAAAGAAAGCAAACTAAAATGCGGATACAATCAAGATTAAACCTAACATTCTCCTTCTTAATCTGGCTACATGTAGCCTGTTCACGGGTTTCAACACTTCATTTTTAATTCCGGCGAAGGACTTCCCCACATTAATACCCAATAGCATCTACCATACGGATGACTTGAATCATAATACTTTCTCCAAGAGATTTTCCAATAGACGGGCTTTGATTGACCATGGCATTCGGCAGGTTTTTATCTTCAATATGGAAGACAGTAGTTTCACGGATATACTGGCTCCTAATTCTTCAAGATTGAATTGGCCCCCACCGGTTTGGATCCTGCCATAATTTTCTTGTGTTTAGAAATTTATGTACCTAAGGCAAGGACGTTGTAAAGTTTGGTGTTTCATTAATTAGGAATATTCTAAAGCTATTCAATCAGACCTTGATGAAATGTAGATTTCCCCTCCCTGTTCATACCTACCTGCAGTTTCATCACATAGTTAGAATTACTTAATATTGTGCAGTATGGTTATAGTTATTTATGTTATCTCTATTATGATGAACAATGTTTGTGATACATAACCATTGATGCAGTACGTTAGGAATTAACGCTCGACAAATATTTTGAGCTCTAATTTTTTAGGCGGACGCACTTCGCCCATAAATGTTCGATCTTTTTTTGGGTAACGATTCAAATGGGAAACCGGCTAAGCCTTGCGCCGGTCGCGCGCCGGGATCCACCAGCTTCACTACCACACTTCGGCCATAGTGGAGAGTGGGATCTTGTCGGTGTAGTGGATGAATAATGAACTGCTGGCGCTCGTGGAGTTGATGAGAAAATGAGTGGGTGAGAGCGAGGAGCCAGGAAAAATCTTTGCGCCATTCGCTCAGTTTGTCACGCAGCATGAACGACTGCAGAAGATGACATGGCAGCAACATAGCTATGAGCTCATTCACAATAATCCAACAAAGGCGAAAAACACATTTGTTTTGACATGCCAAAAATCTGACGCCAGCTTTTTTATCTATTTCGTATCGTTTTTAGGTAAGGTACTCCTCTGGCTCAACTCTACAATTTCCTCGCAGAAAACTCAATAAAGAGGTTTTCTAAAGCTACCTCAAAAACTTGATATGGATCTACCCTCGAAAACACACACTAGTAGAAAACGGGCCTATTGTCCCGGTTCGTAAGGGCCTTTTGTCCCGATTCCAGAACCGGGACTAAAGGGTCGTTACTAATGCCCTGACCCTTCAGTCCTGGTTCTAACCAGAACCGGGACAGATGGGCCTCCATGTGGCCTGCGCGCTGAGCCCAGGCAGGAGGGCCTTTGGTCCCGGTTGGTTCCACGAACCGGGACCAATAGGCCTTCACGCGTCAGCATTTCTGTGGCTGGGTTTTTGTTTTTTTTGAAAGGGGGGGTGGAGGTTTTGGAGGGTTAATTTAGGTATTTCATATATTGTGTTAGATAGCTAATTAATAGAGAGAAGTGTCCTCTCTTATGTCCGTGCTTGGTCGACGCTACGTACTATACATATGTATAGACACGCTAACTAGCTAGTAAGCAAATGAAGGAAACAGAAGATCGTCATGAACATATATGCATACAGAGAGAAGTGATATCGACCACCTCTCCTTCTCCGAGAGATTGGTCTAACAACAAGTTCTCGTATATCTATCGTCCGATACTACCGGCTACATATATACAATAATTATCTCTTACAAATATAATCTCCTAAATTATGGACGCATGGTCCACATAGTATTCTCCGTCTTCAGCGATCACGTGGTCAAGAAAGAATGCCGCCAATTCCTCTTGAATAGCTCGCATGCGATCTGGTGCTAGGAGTTCATCCCGCATCCGGAACATCTAATTTGAAGAAGGGGGTCAATATATATATATATATATATATATATATATATATATATATATATATATATATATATATGAGTGAAGGAAGCTCAACACAAATGATGGTAATAAAATAAAATTGTGAATATTGTTATTTACGCACTTCATATTGTTCGGCAGAGTACCCGCCCCACTCACAGGTCGTGTGGCGGATGGACTCGCAGACGTAGTATCCACAGAAATCATTCCCTTGTTCCTGCCACAACCACTTTACAAGAAATAGAGGTCAATCAAACTGATAAGCAAGAATGCCAAATGGTATTGATGAAACTAGCGCTTGAATCACTAGGAGATGCGCGGAACATGCTACTATAGTACTTACTTTCGGATGTCTAAATTGCAGCTCCTTCGGCAGTCCCGGAGCTTTTCTGGTGAATTTTCTCCAAACCCTGCCGGACAAAGAAAACAATTACTTGATATC
Source organism: Triticum urartu (assembly GCF_003073215.2). Taxonomy (NCBI): domain Eukaryota; kingdom Viridiplantae; phylum Streptophyta; class Magnoliopsida; order Poales; family Poaceae; genus Triticum; species Triticum urartu. The sequence goes on from NC_053028.1 coordinate 718,115,687, forward strand.
AGGAAATGAACAAAGTTGCGGATATGGTGGATAATGATCGATTTAACTTACTTCTTGAGGATTTCAGTCATGTCCGCATACTCTTGGGGATCTTTTCGTGTAGAGTTCAAGACAGTTACTACTCCCTGCTCAAGCCTAATCTCTAGGAGAATATAGTGGTACCTGTGCACGCATGCATAACTCATCAATTACATTACTATAACCTGGACTAATATATAAGGGAAACCGAATATGCACAAGACAGTAACACTCACTTGAAGTTGTAAGGAAAGAGTATTATATCTTTGTTTTCATTTCTTTTGAATGATCGTAGCAAGTTGGCCTCGGTATCTTCGGGATGATGTTCAACCTCAGTTGCATCTATGAGATATGTGTTAACGAACCCAATATCACCGATTTGTCTTTTCTTCAATTCGGCGATCTTCAATCTGCATAATATAGTGAGGATAATTATAAATACATGCAATGAAAGAGCGGAGCTATATAGAGAGACTTAATGACAGAAGTAGTAGTACTTACAGACAGTAGCAGGTGACCGTTGCTTTATCGAGGGCCAATTGATTGAAAAACTGATAGAACTCCTCAAATGGAATAGGCAACAGTTCAATTCCAACGAGGTCATGCTCCGGTTTAACTCTCGCATACAAAGTACTCCTCCCCAGACTCCCTGCAGATTTTCAAGTACCAATCATGCAATCTTCGCATCATCGTTGTTAGAGATTTTTCATCTTTGACGAGAGGCTTCCCGTACTCGTATCTGTGTATCTGCACCTCCATGGGATCATATTGTACATCGTCGGGCAGGTAATCGTCAAGATTTCTATAACCGGGCACCATCCTCGGATCGACGATGTCGCTAGGCACCTTGAGCGGGGGCACGATTGCTTTGCTTGTTCGCCGAGCTGGGCAATTTGTTTCCCAGCTGCTCGTCGTTCTTTCATCCTTTGATCACTGACTGTACTTCCCGACTGCTCCGCTTCGGCCCATGTCTTTGCAATAATGCGCTCATAGTTGCCTTTCAGCGGAGACTTGGGTGGTTTTGCCAGGGCAGCCAGAGTGCGCTTCACTTTCACCAGATCTACGTTCTCCCCCGGAGGTGGATGTCTCTTTGCTTTCAACCCTTGAAACCAGTCATCCACTTCGGTTCACGCGATCTTCGCGTTCTCCTCCGGGGTCCTCTCGTATGGTAACTTCTTTGGACTCTTCAGAGAAGGACCGAATCTGTATGTCCTCCCGCCTCTGGCTGTACTGCTAGACGCCGGCCGAACAGACGGAGCGGCTGTCTTCTTTACTTGCTTACGAGGCGGAGGAGAAGGACTACGACGCGCCGGAGCAGCTGCCGGAGCGGCGGCGGGTCTCTTCCGCCCTTGCTGACGGGGCGGAGAAGGAGGAGGCTGGCTGCTCGGGAGCGCCGGCGCAGGCGGAGAAGGAGGAGGAGTGCCGCCACGCGCCGGAGAAGGAGCCGGCCGAGGGCCCTGATCGTCACTCGCCGGAGGAGGAGGCGGAGTGCCCTGACTCGCCGAAGGAGGATGAGGAGGCGGAGGCGTCCAGTTCGGAAGGTTGATGAGCTCCTTCCGCCATAGGCATGGAGTCTTCAGAGAAGAACCCAGCCGAGTCTCCCCTTCTCCGGTAGGGTGGTCAAGCGGGAGGTCCTCAAATCTCTCCGTTATTTCATCCACCATCACCTTAGCATATCCTTCTGGAATCGGCCGGCAGTGAAAAGTTGCGCCGGGTTCATTACGAAAAACAGAGCCAACAGCCGCCTTGACCTTCATATTAATCCATTGCGTCATAAGGTGGCAATTTTGAGTCTCCGTGATAGCATCCACGGGATAGCTGGCAGGAGCCGTCAAGACAAGCTCCGGCTGAAGCAGCTCGGTGGAAGCCACGCTGCTTCTCCGCTGAGATGGCGGGGTAGCTTCAGGGGAAGCTTCGGCAAGTAGTTTGCTGCGATTTGCTTCTCGTTCCTCTATCACTTGTACCCTTGCGTGCAGCGCCTGCAGTTCGGTCTGCTGCACTTTTTTCCTCCTCTCGTGGCTTTTGTAACTGCCTGCGTCCGGTAACCCAGCCTTCCACGGAATGGAGCCTGGCGTGCCTCGTGTCCGTCCAGGGTGCTCAGGATTTCCGAGGGCCTTTGTGAGCTCGTCGTTCTCTATGTCTGGAAGGAACGTCCCTTTCTGCGCTGCAGCGATATAGAACCGAAGCTTCTTCAAGGGTATGTCAAGTTGCTCGTCCGTCCAAATGCACTTTCCTGTTACAAGGTCCAAGGTTCTGCCAGCCCCGAAGAACCAAGTCCGGCAACGGTCTGGCCAGTTCATTGTCTCTGGTTCGATCCCTTTTTAAACCAGATCATTCTCAGCCTTGGCCCACTTAGGCCGGGCTACGAGGTAGCCACCTGACCCCGTGCGATGGTGATGCTTCTTCTTCGCAACATTTTTGTTATTTGTCGCCGACATCTTCTTACTCTTTTCTGATGTCTTGTTGGCCACAAATGCGGGCCAGTGATCTCTGATCTTCTCATATCTGCCCTTGAATTCTGGTGTCTCTTTTTTATCGACAAACCTATTCAGCTCTTTCTTCCACCTCCTGAATAGGTCTGCCATCCTCTTAAGAGCAAAAGACTTGATTAATTGCTCTTTAACTGGCTTCTCCGGATCATCCTCTGGCGGTAGGGTGAAATTTGACTTTAGCTCGGTCCAAAGATCATTTTTCTGCATATCATTGACGTAAGACACCTCAGGGTCTTCTGTAGCCGGCTTTAACCATTGCTGGATGCTGATCGGGATCTTGTCCCTAACCAGAACCCCGCATTGAGCAACAAATGCGTTCTTTGTTCGGATGGGTTCAATCGGTTGGTCGTCGGGCGCAATTGCTATGATCTCAAACCTTTCATCCGAGCTCAACTTTTTCTTCGGGCCTCGTCTCTTTACCTCAGTTGTGCTCGATCCGGAGGGCTAGAAAAAAGAACAAAGACTTAATTAATATGTGTACATACCAAAACAATGAATGCATCAATTAGCTAGTCAGCACAGGCTTAACTAATATATATACCTGGCCAGACTCGGTTCGGTCACCGGAGCCGTCATCACGGTCTCCTTCTTGCACCGGCATTGGGTCACCCGAGCCGTCCTCACGTTCTCCTTCTTGCACCGGCATTAGGTCACCGGAGCCAGCTTCTTCACCCTCTCCTTCCAGACCATCGGTGTCGTTGAGAAACAACGAGACGACATCACTTCCTTCTACGATTATGTCCCTCAACAATGCTACTTTTGCTTCGTCTCGGGTGGTGTCCATACTTTCTACAAATATTTACAACATGGCAATTATTATTCAAACATGACAGATGGATATATTGGTGGCAAACGTAGAACTAGCTAGCTAATCATAGTAAGGAATCATATATATTAATTAGTGGCATCGACGCTGCCTCTCTAGGGTTTGGGGTGGCCTCGACAACGCTTCAAGGGTTTGGGGTGGCCTCGAGAGAATTTGTCGGGTAGGGGCGCGGCGGGAGGGGGCAGGAGACCGACATCGTTTTTTTCTAGGGTTTGGGTGTCCTCAAGATTTTTGGTCGAGCGAGAGGGTCGGGGGGGTGCTCCCGCGGTATAAGTTATCACAGTCGAGAGGGGGTATATATATCGACCGCCCCTCATGTCGAAGTTATCCGAGGGGTATATCGACCCCCCCTCGTGTTGAAGTTATCGGGAGAGGGAATAGAGGAGAAGAAGAAAGGAATAGAGGAGAAGATCGAAGAAAAAAAAGAAGAAGAAAAGAGGAGAAGAAGAAAGGAATAGAGGAGAAGAAGAGAAAATAGGAAGAAGAAAGGAATAGAGGAGAAGAAGAGAAAATAGAATATTCTATTTTCTCTTCTTCTCCTCTATTCCTTTCTTCTTCCCCTCTTCTTTTTCTTCTTTTTTCTTCTTCTTATTTATTTCTCCTCTTTTTCCTCTCCTCTTCTTCTCCTTTCTTCCTCTTCTTATTTCCTTTTTCCTCTCATTCTTTTTCTTCTTCTTCCTTTCCTAGCTAGATATATCAAACTTTTCTAAAAATGTAACTTTTGCATATATACATGGAAAAAAATGTTATCGGGGGGGGGTATATCGACCCCCCCCTCGACCCTCTTTTCCTTCTTCTTCCTTCTTCCTCTTTTCTTCTCCAACACAAAACACATCTCATCTCATCCAAAAATAAATCTTTGCATATGAACATTTTTTTAAATATTAATGAGCATATGAACATACATATCACCAAAAAATAGACCTTTTTCTTGGTAACAAAAAAATGCAAAAACGAGCATTATACAGCATATACAGAGCATTATACAGTGAACATACATACATACATACATACATACATACATACATACAGTGAGCATATACAGAGCATTATACGGCAACGGCAACGATGGTTGGCGGTGGCGCGCGCTTACGGATGACGTGCGGGGACGGCAATGAGAAGGAAAGGGGAGGAGGCAAGGGCTCACAGCGCGGGGAGCGGTCGAGGTCGCCGGCTAGAATTGGTGCGGCGGTGGACGAACGGCCTCGGGAACGGGTCGCGGGAGCCGGGTGGTGCTTCCCCGCAGCGACGGTGACGACGAGCGCGGGCGACGGCGACGGCGACGACGGGCGCGGGCGACGATGACGGCGTCGGCGGGGCGGCACGGGTGGCTTCGGTGCATCCTGGCGGCGACGGGGCAGGGGCGACGGCGGGGGCGCGCGGACGGTGTCGGGGCAGCGCGCGGACGGCGCGTGGGCGGCGGGCGGCGTCGGGGCAGCGGACGGCGTCGATCTGGGCGGGCCGGGGGGCAACTGGCGATGAGTTCGTCAAATTTTCCTAAGTGCTACTTATATACCCAGGCCTTTGGTCCCGGTTCGTGGCACAAACCGGGACCAATGCCCCCCTTTAGTCCCGGTTGGTGCCACCAACCAGGACCAAAGGCCTCTTTTCAGCAGCCCAAAGGGCGGGAAGCAGCGTCCTTTGGTCCCGGTTGGTGGAACCAACCGGGACTAAAGGGGGGCATTGGTCCCGGTTCATGGCACCAACCGGGACCAATGCCACCCTTTGGTCCCGGTTCGTCCCACCAACCGGGACCAATGGCCTTGTGCTGCCCCGCGCCCAAAAGTTTACTCCCACCTCGCTAGTTGAGAGGGCTCGGGAGTGGTTTGTAAGCGCTGCTGCGCCCACCCTCTCGAGCTCCTCTCAACTGTAGGCTTTCGGGCCTAATCTGTCACTTCAATGCCTGTGTGCCTACTGGGCCTGCTGCGGTCCTGAATCCTGGCCCATGGTTGGGTTTCTAGTCGTATTCAGGCCGTGGTGGCCCAGTAGGTGGCATTTTTTTCTTTTTTGCTATTTATTTTTTCATTTCTACTTAGAACTAAATACTTATAGTTTTGTAGTGATTTCTTTTTTATTTTAGGTCACAAAAATTATAAACTTTCTGTTAGTGCCATTAGTTTTAAAATTTGAATAGTTTAAATTTGAATTTTTTAAAATTTCTGTGAATCACTAGTTTATGAATAACTTTACTATAAAAATTGATTTTTGAGTCAATCTTTTTCCTGCTATTTAATATTACTGTGTTTCATCATTATACTCAATTTGGTAATTTTAGTTAGTCGTAACAAATATTATAGGCATTTTTTTCTTTTTTTCTATTTATTTTTTCATTTCTACTTAGAACTAAATACTTATAGTTTTGTAGTGATTTCTTTTTTATTTTAGGTCACAAAAATTATAAACTTTCTGTTAGTGCCATTAGTTTTAAAATTTGAATAGTTTAAATTTGAATTTTTTAAAATTTCTGTGAATCACTAGTTTATGAATAACTTTACTATAAAAATTGATTTTTGAGTCAATCTTTTTCCTGCTATTTAATATTACTGTGTTTCATCATTATACTCAATTTGGTAATTTTAGTTAGTCGTAACAAATATTATAGGCATTTTTTTCTTTTTTTCTATTTATTTTTTCATTTCTACTTAGAACTAAATACTTATAGTTTTTTAGTGATTTCTTTTTGCTTTTAGATCACAAAAATTATAAACTTTTCTGTTAGTGAACATAGATGCACCTATAGAGAAAATTAAACCTAAATTCATAATCAATTTCTATGAATTTCAGAGAAATTCATTATGAATTTAGGTCCAATTTCCTGTATAGGGGCATCTATTTTCACTTTGAGAGGAGCTCAACAACGCAGAGAGGGACGGGCTTATAAACAGGTGTGGGCGCCCTTCGGTTGGCGAGGTGGGACTAAACTCCGGGTGCAACGAGGGCCAACCCTTTAGTCCCGGTTTGTGGCACAAACCGGGACTAATGGTCATGGGCCAGGGGCCAGCCCTATTTTTTCCAGTTTTTTTTGTTTTGTTTTCGGCATTATTTATTTCCTTTTGTTTTTTTTCTTTTTTTATTCTTTTTGCTTTTAGTTTTAGAAAAATTATAAACTTTCTGTTAGTACCATTAGTTTTCAAATTTGAAAACACTTTTTTCGTTTTTTTGTTTTCTTTGTTGCTTTATTTATTTTATTTTGTTTCTACTTACAACAAAATACTTATTGTTGCTATTTTTATTTTTTTCCAGTTTTTTTGTTTTGTTTTCTGTATTATTTATTTTCTTTTGTTTCTTGCTTTATTTTTTAATTCTTTTTGCTTTTAGGTCAGCAAAATTATAAACTTTCTGTTAGTGCCATTAGATTTAGAAAAATTATAAACTTCTTGTTAGTGCCATTAGTTTTCAAATTTGAATAGTTAAAATTTGAATTCTTTGAAATTTGTGTGAAAAATGAATATAGATGCACCTATAGAGAAAAATCGACCTAAATTCATAGTTTTCAAACGAACTCTGAAAAAGTTGGCATAGCATACTCGTCTGTTACAAATTTTGCATGGTATCATCATAATAGTTGCGGGAGAAAGTTTTCACTTTTTCTTCGCTTGTGTCATTTGCTTATTGCGCCGTAACCATGGATAATCTTCATCGTTTATCAGGATGCTTGGGTCAGCCTTGACATTCAAGGGAGGAATTTCATGAAACTTTTCATAATCTTCAGACATGTCTGTCTTGCCCTCCACTCCCAGGATGTCCCTTTTTCCTGAAAGAACTATGTGGCGCTTTGGCTCATCGTATGATGTATTTGTTTCCTTATCTTTTCTTTTTCTTGCTCTGGTAGACATGTCCTTCACATAGATAACCTGTGCCACATCATTGGCTAGGACGAACGGTTCGTCAGTGTACCCAAGATTTTTCAGATCGACTGTTGTCATTCCGTACTGTGGGTCTACATGTACCCCGCCTCCTGACAGATTGACCCATTTGCACTTAAACAAAGGGACCTTAAAATCTTGTCCGTAGTCAAGTTCCCATATGTCCACTATGTAACCATAATATGTGTCCTTTCACTTCTCGGTTGTTGCATCAAAGCGGACACCGCTGTTTTGGTTGGTGCTCTTTTGATCTTGGTCAATTGTGTAAAATGTATTCCCATTTATCTCGTATCCTTTGAAAATCAATACAGTCATAGATGGTCCCCTTGACAAAAAGTACAACTCATCACAAACAGTGTTGTCACCTCTGAGACGTGCTTCCAACCAACTGCTGAAAGTCCTAATGTGTTCACATGTAATCAAGTCGTCGCACTGCTCCGGGTGTTTGGAGCGCAGACTGTTCTTGTGTTCATCGACATATGGGGTCACCAAGGTAGAGTTCTGTAGAACTGTATAGTGTGCTTGAGACCAAGAATGCCAGTCCCTGCATATTATTGAGTCCGCTCCTAGCGTGCCTTTTCCAGTCAGTCTCCCCTCATACCGCGATTTAGGGAGACCTATCTTCTCAAGGCCAGGAATGAAGTCAACACAAAACCCGATGACATCCTCTGTTTGATGGCCCATGGAGATGCTTCCTTCGGGCCTAGTGCGGTTACGGACATATTTCTTTAGGACTCCCATGAACCTCTCAAAGGGGAACATATTGTGTAGAAATACGGGCCCCAGAATGACAATCTCGTCGACTAGATGAACTAGGACATGCGTCATGATATTGAAGAAGGATGGTGGGAACACCAGTTCGAAACTGACAAGACATTGCGCCACATCACTGCTTAGCCTTGGTACGATTTCTGGATCGATCACCTTCTGAGAGATTGCATTGAGGAATGCACATAGCTTCACAATGGCTAATCGGACGTTTTCCGGTAGAAGCCCCCTCAATGCAACCGGAAGCAGTTGCATCATAATCACGTGGCAGTCATGAGTCTTTAGGTTCTGGAACTCATTCTCTGGCATATTTATTATTCCCTTTATATTCGACGAGAAGCCAGTCGGGACCTTCATACTGAGCAGGCATTCAAAGAAGATTTCTTTCTCTTCTTTCGTAAGAGCGTAGCTGGCAGGACCTTCATACTGCTTCGGAGGCATGCCGTCTTTTTAGTGCAAACGTTGCAGGTCCTCCCGTGCCTCAGGTGTATCTTTTGTCTTTCCATACACGCCCAAGAAGCCCAGCAGGTTTACGTAAAGGTTCTTTGTCACGTGCATCACGTCGATTGAAGAGCGGACCTCTAGGTCTTTCCAGTAGGGTAGGTCCCAAAATATAGATTTCTTCTTCCACATGGGTGCGTGTCCCTCAGCGTCATTCGGAACAGCTAGTGCGCCGGGACCCTTTCCAAAGATTACATGTAAATCATTGACCATAGCAAGTACGTGATCACCGGTACGCATGGCGGGCTTCTTCCGGTGATCTGCCTCGCCTTTGAAATGCTTGCCTTTCTTTCGACATTGATGGTTGGTCGGAAGAAATCGACGATGGCCTAGGTACACATTCTTCCTGCATTTGTCCAGGTATATACTTTCAGTGTCATCTAAACAGTGTGTGCATGCATGGTATCCTTTGTTTGTCTGTCCCGAAAGGTTACTGAGAGCGGGCCAATCGTTGATGGTCACGAACAGCAACGCCTTTAGGTTAAATTCCTCTTGTCTGTGCTCATCCCACGTACTTACACCGTTTCCATTCCACAGCTGTAAAAGTTTTTCAACTAATGGCCTTAGGTACACATCAATGTCGTTGCCGGCTTGCTTAGGGCCTTGGATGAGAACTGGCATCATAATGAACTTCCGCTTCATGCACATCCAAGGAGGAAGGTTATACATACATAGAGTCACAGGCCAGGTGCTGTGATTGCTGCTCTGCTCCCCGAAAGGATTAATGCCATCCGCGCTTAAAGCAAACCATACATTCCTTGGGTCCTTTGCAAACTCATCCCAGTACTTTCTCTCGATTTTTCTCCACTGCGACCCGTCAGCGGGTGCTCTCAACTTCCCGTCTTTCTTACGGTCCTCACTGTGCCATCGCATCGACTTGGCATGCTTTCCGTTTCTGAACAGACGTTTCAACCGTGGTATTATAGGAGCATACCACATCACCTTCGCAAGAACCCTCTTCCTGTGGGGCTTGCCGTGAACATCACCAAGGTCATCTCGTCTGATCTTATACCGCAATGCACCGCATATCGGGCATGCGTTCAGATCCTTGTATGCACCGCGGTATAGGATGCAGTCATTAGGGCATGCATGTATCTTCTCCACCTCCAATCCTAGAGGGCATACGACCTTCTTTGCTGCGTATGTACTGTCGGGCAATTCGTTATCCTTTGTAAGCTTCTTCTTCAATATTTTCAGTAGCTTCTCAAATCCTTTGTCAGGCACAGCATTCTCTGCCTTCCACTGCAGCTATTCCAGTACGGTACTGAGCTTTGTGTTGCCATCTCCGCAATTGGGGTACAACCCTTTTTTGTGATCCTCTAACATGCGATCGAACTTCAGCTTCTCCTTTTGACTTTCGCATTGCGTCCTTGCATCGACAATGACCCGGCGGAGATCATCATCATCAGGCACATCGTCTGGTTCCTCTTGATCTTCAGCAGCTTCACCCATCGCAGCATCATTGGGCACATCGTCTGGTTCCTCTTGATCTTCACCAGCTCCCCCCGTTGCAGCATCACGGTATTCAGGGGACACATAGTTGTCATCGTACTCTTCTTCTTCATCGTCTTCCATCATAACCCCTATTTCTCCGTGCCTCGTCCAAACATTATAGTGTGGCATGAAACCCTTGTAAAGCAGGTGGGTGTGAAGGATTTTCCGGTTAGAGTAAGACATCGTATTCCCACATTTAATGCATGGACAACACATAAAACCATTCTGCTTGTTTGCCTCAGCCGCATCGAGAAACTCATGCACGCCCTTAATGTACTCGGAGGTGTGTCTGTCACCGTACATCCATTGCCGGTTCATCTGCGTGAATTATATGTAATTAAGTGTCCAAATTAATAGAAGTTCATCATCACATTAAAACCAAAGTACATACATAGTTCTCATCTAACAACATATAGCTCTCCAGAGCATCTAATTAATTAAACCATACATTGAAACTATGTAAAACATTTTAATGCGAAAACAAAGGCGATCATAATCGCAACCAAGGTAACAATTGATCCAACGGCATAATGATACCAAGCCTCGGTATGAATGGCATATTTTCTAATCTTTCTAATCTTCAAGCGCATTGCATCCATCGTGATCTTGTGATCATCGACGACATCCGCAACATGCAACTCCAATATCATCTTCTCCTCCTCAATTTTTTTTATTTTTTCCTTCGAGAAATTGTTTTCTTCTTCAACTAAATTTAACCTCTCGACAATAGGGTCGGTTGGAATTTCTGGTTCACATACATCCTAGATAAATAAAATCTATTTCACATTGGTCCGCATAATTTTCATACAATAAATGAACCAATAGTTATAAAGATAATATATATACCACATCCGAATCATAGACAGGACGAGGGCCGACGGGGGCAGATACCAAAACCATCGCACTATATAAGATGCAATAATAAAAGTAAGAAAATGATACAAGTATCTATCTAAACATACAAGTAAGAATATTTTTCCTTTCAGAAAGAAGATAAGAACAAGAGGCTCACCACGGTGGTGTCAGTGATGAGATCGGCGCGGGTGAGCGACGGCGGTGAAGACGGGGGTGGGGCGTGACGGACCGCTAAATCTAGACAAATCTCGAGGAAAATGGAGCTTTGAGGTCGAGCTTCGAGAGGAGAAAGCTTAACTAGTGTGGCTCGGGCATTTCATCGAACACCTCATGTCCATAGGAGGTGAGCTAGAACACCACAAACCCCTCCCCTCACCGGCCAGACAAAAACAGAGCACTGGAGTGCTCTGCTCGTAGGCGAGGGTATATATAGGCACCTCATTTGTCCCGGTTCGTGGCATGAACTGGGACTAAAGGGGAGCCTTTGGTCCCGGTTCAGGCCACCAACTGGGACCAATGGTGGTGGGCCAGGAGCCAGGCCCATTGGTCCCGGTTCGTCCCACCAACCGGGACCAAAAGGTCCAGACGAACCGGGACCAATGGCCCACGTGGCCCGGCCGGCCCCCTGGGCTCACGAACCGGGTCCAATGCCCCCATTGGTCCCGGTTCGAGACTAAACCAGGACTAATGGGCTGACCCGGCCTGGACCATTGCCCCCTTTTCTACTAGTGACATATGTTTATTTCATATAAAAAATAACCTCCAAGTCTTGATAGATTGAGGGACCTTCTTTTTACGTGGAAGTGGTAAGAATAGAAACAAATTCTTTTCTCCGATTTTATTGGCCGAGTCAAATAGATCACATATCCGTACTTCCATGTATCTACGTAGGCTCCATAAACTTTCCAAAAATTGGAGAACGTTGGTGTTTTTGTTTCCTTGCCAAACCTTGCCTGATCAATGCTAAATGCACATGTCACGGCTTGATTTAGCTCTTCCTGTTGCATGTAATTATTCTTCTTTAATACATGCACGTCTAGAGACTTCTCCTCCTTGTTGGCACAAAGATCAAACAAATCATCTTGTTTCATTCTAACAGAAAATAATTCATCTAACCCACTGACATGCATTAGTATTTCGCGATTATCAACAACACTAGCATTAGTCGCGGCCGTATCAGTAGAGCAGGGCAAACAAATCTTTATCTATGACGTGAGGACTAGGATGTCGGAACTAATTAAGCTGCCACCTATCAACCACAAGACAGGCCAGCTCCAGTTGGCGACATCACCACATAAGAAACTACTAAAACTCTGCGCCATTGATGGGTTCATGATATCCATGTGGCTACAGGTCCCTACTACCCCAACAGGTGGTGGTGGTGCTGGAGATGGTTGGGCGCTAGAAACTGTGATTAACATAGAGGAGATGCTACGATCGTTCTACCAAGACCTCCCTGTTGGAGATGGCCCTGACTAGCCGAGTTTAAGCAATTCAGGAAGTGGACCGACGACATGGTTCTGCTGCAGATATGTAGTGGATTTTGTGTAGTTCTTGATTTGGAGACGAAGGAGATACATAGGCGAGAGTGGGGATCCATGTTCTTGGAGATCGACCTAGAATCTCACCTACAAAGCATGAAAGTTTTTTCCTAACTAGCTACCAAGTAAGGAGGGTGAAGGTAGGTTACAAATGGATTTATCACCTTTATTGATCGATTCTTTAGAAGTTAATATTTTATCTTATTTTGACCTTCACATGAACAGATTATCACAAGGTATATTGAAAAATAAAATCCACGCAACACTAGATACCTTCTCCTAGGACTATTCTACAAGCAGTTGTTGGGCATGTCCCCAATTTATTGGCACTATGTGGTTTTTTTGAATATGTATAAAATGGGAAAAAAAGAGTATGCCATTATTACAACATTAGAAGTTGCACAGGAAGAAAATCATACACGGGTGGTTTGTGATCAAAGTTCTTACCAGGATGTAATTATTTCCATATGCCCATGTCTACTACCACTGGATCAAATCTTGGGAACACAACGAGCTCATCCATAAGGTGCAACAAGAACTGCTGCAGGACCTCACCACTAGTAGAAAAAGGGGCTTTCGTTCGGGCCTGGCCAGCCCATTAGTCCCGGTTCTTCCACGAACTGGGACTAATGGAGGCATTTGTCCCGGTTCGTGAGCCCAGGGGGCAGGCCGGGGCCTCGTGGGCATTGGTCCCGGTTCATCTGGGCCCATTTGTCCCGGCTCTTGGCACGAACCGGGACCCATGGGCCTCACTCCTGGCCCACAAGCATTGGTCCCGGTTCATGGCAGGAACCGGGACAAAAGGATGGCCTTTACTCCCGGTTCCAGCCACGAATCGGGACAAATGAGTTGCCTATATATACCCCATCGTCGGCGAGCAGAGCACTCCACAGTGCTCTGTTTTTTGCTGGCCGGCGAGGAAGGGCATTTGGGTGCTCTAGCTCACCTCTTATGCATGTGAGGTGTTCGATGAAATGCCCGAGCCACACTAGTTAAGCTTTCTCCTCTCGACGCTCGACCTCCGAGCTCCATTTTTTTCGAGATTTGTCTAGGTTTAGCGGTCCGTCACGCCACGTCCTCGTCTTCACCGCCGTCGATCGCCCGCGCCGATCTCGTCGCTGGCACCACCGTGGTGAGCCTCTTGTTCTTATCTTCTTTCTGAAAGAAAAAAAAATCTTACTTTATATAGATACTTGTATAATTTTCTTACTTTTGACACACATAATTATATATAATGCACGCAGATGAACCGGCAATGGATGTACGGTGACAGACACACCTCCAAGTACATTAAGGGCGTGCATAATTTTCTCGAAGTGGCTGAGGCAAACAAGCAGAATGGTTTTATGTGTTGTCCATGCCCTAATTGTGGGAATACGAGGTCTTACTCTGACAAGAAAATCCTTCACACCCACCTGCTTTATAAGGGTTTCATGCCACACTATAATGTTTGGACGAAGCACGGAGAAATAGGGGTTATGACGGAAGACAGTGAAGAAGAAGAGGATGATGACAACTATGTGCCCCCTGAATACGGTGATGCTGCAACGGGGGAAGCTGAAGATCAAGAGGAAGCTGAAGATCAAGAGGAACCAGACGATGTGCCCGATGATGATCTCCGTTGGGTCATTGTTGATGCAAGGGAAAAGTGTGAAAGTGAAAAGGAGAAGCTGCGCATGTTAGAGGATCACAAAAAAGGGTTGTACCCCAATTGCGAAGGTGGCAACACAAAGCTCGGTACCATACTGGAATTGCTGCAGTGGAAGGCAGAGTATGCTATGCCTGACAAAGGATTTGAGAAGCTACTGAAAATATTGAAGAATAAGCTTCCAAAGGATAACGAATTGCCCGACAGTACGTACGCAGCAAAGAAGGTCGCATGCCCTCTAGGATTGGAGGTGGAGAAGATACAGGCATGCCTTAATGACTGCATCCTCTACCGCGGTGCGTACAAGGATTTGAACGCATGCCCGGTATGCGGTGCATTGTGGTATAAGATCAGACGAGATGCCCCTGGTGATGTTGAGGGCGAGCCCCGCAGGAAGAGGGTTCCCGCGAAGGTGATGTGGTATGCTCCTATAGGCCCTGTTTGGTTCAGCTTTTATTGACGGATTCCGCTGCCGCGCAGCAGAATCTGAACCAAAGGGCGAACCCAGCAGAATCCGATTCCAGAAATCCGCTGCCAAAAAATGAACCAAAAGCGGAAGCAGCCGAGGACGTGCTTTCCAAAATCTAATTCCGCTGCGGGCCAAAATCTGAAAAAGCTGTATCAGCTGGTTTGCCAAATGACCTACATCTTTTTCACATCAGATTTTCCACAGCTGCTTTTCTACAGCAGATTTTTCACAGCTGCTTTTCGAAATCCACAGCCGAACCAAACAGGGCCATAATACCACGGTTGAAACGACTGTTCATAAACAAAGAGCATGCCAAGTTGATGCGATGGCACAGTGAGGACCGTAAGAAAGACGGGAAGTTGAGAGCACCCGCTAACGGGTCGCAGTGGAGAAAAATCAAGAGAAAGTACTGGGATGAGTTTGCAAGTGACCTAAGGAACGTATGGTTTGCTTTAAGCGCGGATGACATTAATCCTTTCGGGGAGCAGAGCAGCAGTCACAGCACCTGGCCCGGGACTCTATGTATGTATAACCTTCCTCCTTGGATGTGCATGAAGCAGAAGTTCATTATGATGCCAGTTCTCATCCAAGGACCTAAGCAACCCGGCAACGACATTGATGTGTACCTAAGGCCATTAGTTGAAGAACTTTTACAGCTGCGGAATGGAAATAGAGTACGTACGTGGGATGAGCACAAACAGGAGGAATTTAACCTAAATGCGTTGTTGTTCGTGACCATCAACGATTGGCCCGCTCTTGGTAACCTTTCAGGACAGACAAACAAGGGATACCACGCATGCACGCACTGTTTAGATGACACTTTAAGTATATACCTCGACAAATGCAGGAAGAATGTGTACCTGGGCCATCGTCGATTTCTTCCGACCAACCATCAATGTCGAAAGAGAGGCAAGCATTTCAAAGGCGAGGCAGATCACTGGAAGAAGCCCGCCATGCATACCGGTGATCATGTACTTGCTATGGTCAATGATTTACACGTAATCTTTGGAAAGGGTCCCGGCGGACTAGCTGTTCCGAATGACGCTGAGGGACACGCACCCATGTGGAAGAAGAAATCTATATTTTGGGACCTACCCTACTTGAAAGACATAGAGGTCCGCTCTTCAATCGACGTGATGCACGTGACGAAGAACCTTTGCGTGAACCTGCTAGGCTTCTTGGGCGTGTATGGGAAGACAAAAGATACACCTGACGCACGGGAGGACCTGCAACGTTTGCACAAAAAAGATGGCATGCCTCCAAAGTAGTATGAAGGTCCTGCCAGCTACGCTCTTACGAAAGAAGAGAAAGAAATCTTCTTTGAATGCCTGCTCAGTATGAAGGTCCCGACTGGCTTCTTGTCGAATATAAAGGGAATAATAAATATGCCAGAGAAAAAGTTCCAGAACCTAAAGTCTCATGACTTCCACGTGATTATGACGCAACTGCTTCCGGTTGCATTGAGGGGGCTTCTATCTCAGAAGGTGATCGATCCAGAAATCGTACCAAGGCTAAGGAGTGATGTGGCGCAATGTCTTGTCAGTTTCGAGCTGGTGTTCCCATCATCCTTCTTCAATATCATGACGCACGTCCTAGTTCATTTAGTCAACGAGATTGTCATTCTGGGGCCCGTATTTCTACACAATATGTTCCCCTTTGAGAGGTTCATGGGAGTCCTAAAGAAATATGACCGTAACCGTGCTAGGCCAGAAGGAAGCATCTCCATGGGCCATCAAACAGAGGATGTCATTGGGTTTTGTGTTGACTTCATTCCTGGCCTTAAGAAGATAGGTCTCCCTAAATCGCGGTATGAGGGGAGACTGACTGGAAAAGGCACGCTTGGAGGGGACTCAATAATATGCAGGGACGGATATTCTTGGTCTCAAGCACACTACACAGTTCTACAGAACTCTACCTTGGTGACCTTGTATGTCGATGAACACAAGAGCAGTCTACGCTCCAAACACCAAGAGCAGTGCGATGACTGGATTACATGTGAACACATCAGGACTTTCAGCAGTTGGCTGGAAACACGTCTCAGAGGTGACAACATTGTTTGTGATGAGCTGTACTTATTGTCTAGGGGACCATCTTTGACTGTATTGACTTACAAAGGATACGAGATAAATGGGAATACATTTTACACGATTGAACAAGATCAAAAGAGCACCAACCAAAACAGTGGTGTCCGCTTTGATGCAGCAACCGAGAGGGAAAGGACACATATTATGGTTACATAGTGGACATATCACTACTAGGAAAAGGGCTAAAGATGAAATTGACACTAATGGCGCACCAGAGAAGTGGTGCGCCACTACTATATACTAATGGTGCACCATGTGGAGATGAGCCATTAGTGTGGAAGACACTAATGGCGCACCAGGCACAAGGTGCGCCACTAGTAACAAAATGTTTTTTTTCATTTTTTCAAACATACTAATGGCGCATCCAGGCAAAGTGCGCCATTAGTAGTTCTAACTAGTAATGGCGCAACAGCCATAGAGTGCGCCACTACTGTATTTTTTTTTGCAAAACTACTAATGGCGCACCGTTGCATAGTGTGCCATTACTAGTTTAAACTAGTAATGGCGCACTGTGCCACGGTGCGCCATTAGTATAAAATTTATTTTTTTACTTTTTTGCAAAACTACTAATGGCGCATGGCTGTGTGGTGCGCCATTAGTAACCTGGGACCAGCTAGATATTTTTGGAGAGCCACACCTACACACTCACTTTCCCCACTTCATTCCGCCCACCTCCTTCTCTAAGCTTGTCGGCTGCCTCCTCCTCCTCACCTCATTTGCACCATTGATTCACCAAAATTAAGTGGTGAAATTACCTTTTTTTGATAGGTAAGTAAGGGGAAAGCTATCTTCATGTTGTAGATCTACTTTTTTTCTCCCTAGCTCGCTCCAACAACGTGCACATGCACTTTTTGTGGCCTAACTAGATCTATGTATGTTTGTGGTGTTGCATATGTTTGTGGTGTTGCATATATGTTTGTGTTTGCAGGTACCGGTATTTGAAATGCGATAATTGCCAATATTTTGCCGAAATGTTGATTCATTTCCGTTTCGGCGAGAATTTTGGCACTATGCATTCTTTTTGGTCCTATTTTTAGGGAAAGTCATGCCAAATTTTTTCTTGGTTCTAAAATATCGTTTTGCTCTACCCCGCAGGCGACCATGGTCCGCACGATGACCGAAGGCATCGTGAATAGGTTTTTGAGCTCCGTGAAGGCCGAGATGCTTCAAAAGAACGAGACAGATATAAGATGTCCGTGTCGAAGATGCAAGCTGAAGAGCCTTATTGCAGACCCAGATTCTGGGCAGGTGCGGGACCACCTGCTCTTGCGTGGTTTCATGGATGGCTATCGGTGGCAAGGTGATGAAGATGACTATGAAGTCGTCCATGGGGGCCGGTCAAGAAATGAGGAAGGGCAGCAAGACAACCACCACGGCTCGGGCGGGCGAGAAGATGAAGAATCTCCAGGACATGAACACGACGGTGATGCTGTACACAGTCATCATGTAGAAGATGCCGGACATGATGATGAGGAAGATGCCGGAGCAGACGAAGGGCATGATCATGAAGATGAAGATGCCGGAGGAGTAGACGACGATGGACCATCGATGGGCTGGGTGCAGGACCCTCATATTCAAGAGCTGCTTCTCAGGCAGACGGATAACGCAAGATCTGCCGCCCGAGAGAAAGCCAAGCTGGATCAACTGGAGATAGACGCGGTTACTCCATTGTATGAAGGATGCAAACCAGAGGATACCCGCCTGAAAGTAACGCTCATGGCTTTGGAGATGAAGGTAAAACACAAAATGACCGACGCATGCTTCGACGAGAACATGTCATTCTGGCACGAACGTCTTCCCAAGGGGAACAAGTGCCCGACCAGTTTTGAGGAGGCGAAGAAAGTCGTGTGTCCTCTGGATTTACCGCACGTGAAATACCATGTGTGCATGAAAAATTGCATCATTTATCGGTGCGAGCACGTGGAGTCTACCATATATCCGGTGTGCGGCGTCACTCGATACAAGAAGAGGAAGAACGCTCCTCGAAAAGTGGTGTGGTACTTTTCGATCACTCCTCGTCTGTAGCAGTATTTCGCGGACCCTAAGGTAGCAAAGCTCCTCCATTGGCACGCGGATAGGGAGGAGAAGAAGAAGCGAGAAGATGACGCAAATGATCCGGAGATAAATAAAAAAGACAACATGCTGAGTCACCCTAAGGATGGGAGCCAGTGGCAATCGTTGAACTTCGAACACCCAGAATTTGGGAGCCAGTGGCAATCGTCTGGCCAGTGACTCTATGTATGTATAACCTTCCTCCATGGATGTGCATGAAGCGGAAGTTCATTATGATGCCAATTCTCATCCAAGGCCCTAAGCAACCCGGTAACGACATTGATGTGTACCTAAGGCCATTAGTTGAAGAACTCTTACAGTTGTGGAATGGAACAGGTGTACGTGCGTGGGATGAGCACATGGGAGAAGAATTTGACCTAAAGGTGTTGCTGTTCGTGACCATCAATGATTGGCCCGCTCTCAATAACCTTTCAGGACAGACAAACAAGGGATACCACGCATGCATGCACTGTTTAGCTGACACCGAAAGTATATACCTGGACAGATGCAGGAAGAATGTGTACCTGGGCCATCGTCGCTTTCTCCCGACCAACCATCAATGTCGAAAGAAAGGCAAGCATTTCAAAGGTGAGGCAGATCACCGAAAGAAGCCCGCCATGCGTACCGGTGATCACGTACTTGCTATGGTCTCTGATTTACATGTAATATTTGGAGAGGGTCCTGGCGGACTAGCTGTTCCGAATGACACTGAAAGACGCGCACCCATGTGGAAGAAGAAATCTATATTTTGGGACCTACCCTACTGGAAACAGCTAGAGGTACGATCTTCAATCGACGTGATGCACGTGACGGAGAACATTTGCGTGAACCTGTTAGGCTTCTTGGGCGTGTATGGGAAGACAAAAGATACACCTAACGCACGGGAGGACCTGCAACGTTTGCACAAAAAGACGGCATGCTTCCAAAGCAGTATGAAGGTCCTGCCAGCTACGCTCTTACCAAAGAAGAGAAGGAAATATTTTTTGAATGCCTGCTCAGTATGAAGGTCCCGACTGGCTTCTCATCGAATATAAAGGGAATAATAAATATTCCAGAGAAAAAGTTCCAGAACCTAAAGTCTCATGACTGCCACGTGATTATGACGCAATTGTTTCCGGTTGCATTGAGGGGGCTTCTACCAGAAAACGTCCGATTAGCCATTGTGAAGCTATGTGCATTCCTCAATGCAATCTCTCAGAAGGTGATCGATCCAGAAATCATACCAAGGCTAAGGAGTGATGTGGCGCAATGTCTTGTCAGTTTCGAGCTGGTGTTGCCACCATCCTTCTTCAATATCATGACGCATGTCCTAGTTCATCTAGTCGACGAGATTGTCATTCTTGGCCCCGTATTTCTACACAACATGTTCCCCTTTGAGAGGTTCATGAGAGTCTTAAAGAAATATGTCTATAACCGTGCTAGGCCAGAAGGAAGCATCTCCATGGGCCATCAAATAGAGGATGTCATTGGGTTTTGTGTTGACTTCATTCCTGGCCTTAAGTAGATAGGTCTCAGTAAATCGCGGTATGATGGGAGACTGATTGGAAAAGGCACGCAAGGAGCGGACTCAATAATATGGAGGGATGGGCATTCTTGGTCTCAAGCACACTACACAGTTATACAGAACTCTACCTTGGTAACCCCATATGTCGATGAACACAAGAAAAGTCTGCGCTCCAAACACCCGGAGCAGTGTGACAACTGGATTACATGTGAACGCATTAGGACTTTCAGCAGTTGGTTGGAAACACATCTCAGAGGTGACAACACTGTTTGTGATGAGTTGTACTCGTTGTCCAGGACCATCTTCGACCGTATTGACTTACAAAGGATAAGAGATAAATGGGAATACATTTTACACGATCGCCCAAGATCAAAAGAGCACCAACCAAAACAGAGGTGTTTGCTTTGATGCAGCAACCGAGAGGGGAAAGGACTCATATTATGGTTACATAATGGACATATGGGAACTTGACTACGGACATGATTTTAAGGTCCCTTTGTTTAGGTGCAAATGGGTCAATCTGTCAGGAGGCGGGGTACAGGTAGACCCACAGTACGGAATGACAACAATGGATCTGAACAATCTTGGGTACACTGACGAACCGTTCGTCCTAGCCAATGATGTGGCACAGGTTATCTATGTGAAGGACATGTCTACCAAACCGAGAAACAGAAAAGATAAGGAAGCGAATACATCATACGATGAGACAAAGCGCCACATAGTTCTTTTAGGAAAAAGGGACATCGTGGGAGTGGAGGGCAAGACAGACACGTCTGAAGATTATGAAAAATTTAATGAAATTCCTCGCTTCAAAGTCAAGGCTGACCCAAGCATCTTGGTAAACGATGAAGATTATCCATGGTTACGGCGCAATAAGCAAAGCACACAAGCGGAAAAAAAGTGAAGACTTTCTCTCCACAACTATTATGATGATACCATGCCAACTTTCAACCTTTTCGTAGTTCATTTGAAATGCCTTGTAACAGACGATTTTTCATATGACATCCTGATACTTCGAAACAGATTGTCTGTTTTGTACACGAAGGGCATCCAGTTTTTGCCGTAACCCTCTCTACTTTCTTACACATGCTATGTGGGTGAAATTATGATACCATGCCAACTTTCAACCTTTTCAGAGTTCATTTGTAGTGCTTTTCAATTTCATGGTCTTATAGCTCAAAATAATCAGTAAATGCATGGAAAATAACAAATGAAGTCAGAAAGGGTTGAAAATTGATGATGTGGCTTTGAATGGTGTAATTTGAACACAGAAAAACTATGGAGTTCAAATAAGTTCAAAAAAATGAAATTCCTTTGTAACAGATGAGCTTTCGTCCAAAACCCTGATACTTGTGGCCAACAATAAGAAGTACACAACATATCATGATTTTTCAGTTCCCATGTAGAGTAGAATTGACAACTATCTCATAAGACTGGCACCTTCATGCCAGTACAGTTTGAAACGTTGAGTAGTACTAAGGGATTCATGTTGAGATAACCATCAACTGAAGATGGCTGCTATAAATATCAGTGCAAGAGCAGCTAGAGAACTTCCATATAATGGTGCGGCTAGTAAGTTAATTGTCCAGATCATGCATGCTAGTGGAAGCACTGGCTGGAAAAAAGGATAGGTATAGAACTTTCTGAATAAGTTGACAGTATTTGATCCTCAGTGCCATATCAAGAGAACAAACTTATTTTTTCGTGAATGAAAGAATGAACTTGGGTATGTGGGATGCAGAGGACTTGAGAGAAAATGCAGAATTTAACAGATTACTACGATATGCAAAATGCAGCACATATCCATCCAGATGACACCTCCAGAATGCGCGGGCTTAATGTTGTTAGCTACTCAACTCTGATAAAGCTTACTGTCTTGGACTTGGCAGCTACAATTGATTGTGGATCGTCTAAAAATATTTAGTGTTGTACAGACTACCGAGCAGAGCTGAGTTAGTCATGAGCCTGCTAATCTCATGTCATTCAATTGATTAAAAGTTGTGGTTGCAGGATCAGTGAATCGTTAGATCAATCAACAGTTCTCATCCCTCTAAACCGAATCCCTAATTGATTCAGGGACAACAACGTGGGTCTAAGTGTAGCTGCAAGTAAATAGGCAACTTCCACTCTGTTCTTTTCTTTCTTGTGAGATCATGGCAAAATGTCGGTTCTTCTTCTTAATTAATGAATGAACGGATGGATGATGTGTTTTCATGTGAACGCGATCGCAGGACTGTCGGCAAAGGAAGGGGGACACTTCATGCCTGTGAGTGTGCTTCAGAGTTAGATGCACGAGGCCAATGTTGGCGCCGTCATCTCTTCTGTGGCAGCATTACACGGTTTAGGCCTCGGGGACAAGCGTTCATTTTTTCCGAATCCAGTTCCATGGGTGTAGACTGAACAAAAATTAAGTTCACACCCATATGATCCAACCATCATGTAGAACTGAGTAAATAACATAAAACTACTACTTTACAGGCTAGGGTTCTAAAAAACTACCACTTTTTAATTTTTCTCAGAAAGCTACCAGTCAAGCGGTCCGCTGTTTCAAAAAACCCCTAATATCCATTGCATAAAAATTAAACCTGTTTATTACATGTCGGGCCCGCACCTAAACATTCCGTTTATTTGACCGTGTGTTGACCGTTAGCTGACATGTGGGGCCCACATGTCAGTTTCGTCTTCCTCTTCTCTTTCCCTCTTCTCTTTCTTCTTCATCCCTCCCCTCTCCCAGCCTCCGCATGGTCGAGGTGCTCGCCGGAGCTCTTGGTGGCTGCCCGCGCATGCGAGGCAGGGCGTGGCTGCCGGCGCACACAGGCAAGGGGGGGGGGGCGTTGCGGTGGCCACAACCCACGGGCGAGGGGCGGCGTGGCTGCGGCCACAGGCGAGGGGCGGCGTGGTGGTCGGCACAGGCGAGGGGCGGCGTGGCGGCGGCCAGAGGCGAGGCAAGGCGTGGTGGTCGGCGCCAGCGAGGGGCGGCGTGGTGGCGGCCAGAGGCGAGGCAGGGCGTGGTGGTGGCCAGAGGCGAGGGGCGGGGCGGTGGCCAGAGGCGAGGGGCGGCGTGGATCCGGCCGCCGCTGGCGCGGCTCGCCGGCCGCAGGAGGTGCACGGCGTCGACCCGGAGGAGCAGGCATCGCGGTTCCAGGCAGAGGCTCGAGATCGAGCTCCAGCCATGGTGTGTGCGCCTCCTCTGGATATGGGACCTGATTGCTTTTTTTGAGAACTTCCAGGGACCTGATTGCTTTTTTCAGACACTGACACGTGGGCCCCATATGTCAGCTAACGGTCAAACACACAGTCAAATAAACAGAATGTTTAGGTGCGGGCCTGACATGTCATAAACAGGTTTAATTTTTAAGCAATGGATATTAAGGGTTTTTTGAAACAGCGGACCGCTCGACTGGTAGCTTTCTGAGAAAAATTAAAAAGTGATAGTTTTTTGAAACCTTAGCCTGTAAAGTAGTAGTTTTATGCTATTTACTCTGTAGAACTGTAAGTTTTGTGGTGCAAACAAGCAAGATGCCAACTTCAACAGCATTACCATGTTGAATGGTTATTTATAATCAATGAAAGATCATCCATACATAGTGGTGAAACAGGCATACAGTGACAATTGTCGACAGACAAAAGACCATCGATAGAAGGTGAAAAGAAAAGTGAACATAAGCTAACAACGGTGGTCACTGGTGACTGCTATTTTTCAAAATGCAGTGTGAGAACGCAGTTTTTGCAAAAGTGAGGCCGCATACTGTAACGACCAAAGAACATACACAGTGATGACAATTCTTGACAAATAAAAGACCATCATAACAAGGTAAACGGAAAACTGGACCTAAGCTAACTAACAAGAATGGTGACTACCATGCTAGCTGTTGTTCTCCTGAGAAAAAACTCCTGCATTCATGATGAGGATGCCCAAGTACGGTATTGTTTCTCCTCACCCTCCTTTAGGTTCAGTGCAGCACTGCAGCTCATCCGTTAGTTCAGTACGGTATTGCAGTTTATCTGGAAGTGTGCCAGCATAATGTACTCCCTCTCTAAAGTAATATAAGAGCGTTTAGATCACTACTTTAGAACCTATATCTGAAAGTGTGCCAACAATATTGAAGGAATCTATTAATTTGAAAGAAATTGAAGCAGCAATATTTGAGCGCCCTTCAAAGAACGTGCCTTTTCTGGCACAAAAATGAGAGACCAGAGGTTGCCTGAGCAGTTAGAAAGTACTGCAAAGAAGTTTGCTAAAAGAATTAAAAGCAGTTTAAATTGCTCATTTAGAACCTTATGTGTTGTATAACTTGCATATAGCATTTCACCTTTGCATCAGTACCCCCCCCCCCCCCAAAAAAAACACAAGGGTTAAGATTAGTCTATACCTCTTCATAAGAAAAGGCATGATGGTCATATTACTCTTCACCCGCCGTATACGTGTACGTTGTACATGGGTAGCATCACACAAACCGGCGCACACACACCTCTGTCCTGGGTCTGGCCATTTTTTTCTTTATAACCTTCAAAAAATATATACGAATATATATGTACATCATGCCATGATGTCATGTGGATATGTGCGATCGGTGTCACCTGGATGCGACTAACAGCTAGCTAGGTCGGTATTACTTGTTTTTGGACCAACTGTACATACTACTACTTTCATAATGCCAATCGCATCTTAGATATGATAGTTTAAGGCGAAGTTTGATTACGCTACCCTGTGCGATTGAGATGCGTGATGCTACATTATTGTTGTAACGAATGGCCTTTCAGTGGCGTGAGCCAAAGTCCACTAATAATCCACATTGTGGAACGATAAGCTAGCAAGACTTTGTAGAAATCTTAGTTTGTATAGAAAATAAGTACCGAAATGACTCCTTCACACGCGAGCGTCACAACGCGCGGATCGCCCCGCTCAACAGATCAGCTTCTAAAAGCTTGTTTTATTTCTTTTCAAATTTTTACTTTCCCTTTTAAACGTGCTGGACCCACCCTGTAATCAACATATAATCTCTCCTCCTGATTTTAAGGGTTGGGTGGGGGGCGTAGTTTCCCTGAACTGACACGTAGCACTTTACATATAATCACGTAGCACTTTCCTAATCAAAGCGAAACACAAAGAGGCTGTACACTTTCCTAATCCAGAAGACAACGGCCGGTCGGAAATCGATGGCGCCAACGCACGAGCGCGAATTAGCCTCTCCCAATAAGTACTACCTCCGTCCGGGTTTAGAATATATATGCACATCATGCCGTGATGTCATGTGGATATGTGAGATCGGTGCCACTTGGATGCGACTAACAGCTAGCTAGGAAGGTATTACTTGTTTTTCCGATTAAGTGTGATTACTACTTTCATAATGCTAATCGCATCTTGAATATGATAACTTAGGTGTTGTTGACTCTAGGTTGATGTTACGCTACGCTGAGCGACCGAGAAGCATAATGAATTGATGATGCTACATTATTGGTGTAATAACTGATGGCCTTCCAGTGGTGTGTGCCAAAGTCCACCAATCCACATTGCCGACGGCATAAAAAAAGGTAATTGCTACGTTGGTCTGCAGTCTGAACAACAAAATTGATTTGCGCGTAGAGATCCATTATCAGAGTCCTTACTGAATTTCCTTTCTTGTGACAGATACCACGCTTGAGCATTCAAGAAAAGCATTCACGGTAGCACGCTAATAGCGTATTTTAAAACATTATTTATTTTAGTGTGGTGTGCTATTTTTTCCTTGTTGGTGTGCATGAAAAAGGGTAGTTGCTACATTGATCTGCAGTCTGAACAACAAAATTGATTGGCTCGTAGAAACCCATTAACATACTCCTTGTTATTTTGCAGATGAGCCCTCTCATTATTTACTAGATCAGGATTATTTTGCTGATGAGTATTATTTACTACTCTACCTCCTATCGTTTGTTAGGACTTAGGACTTAGGACATAATTAATTAAAAAAATTAAAAGGTCATAATTAGGGCATGTACAATGGTTTTATGTTAGCAATGCCACGTAGGATAAATGATGAGGTGGAGGAGAGAGAAATCATAAGAAAAGGCTTGTCTTCTCTTATTTAAGAGAAGACAAGAGATGATCTCTTAGCACAATTTGTCTCACCACATTTTTAGGATAGCTAGTTATTTAAGATGAGGCTAAGATATGACCCATTGTAGACATATTTTTTTGTCTTCTCTAAATTACATGCAAGACTTAATATAAGACTATCTTATCAACCATTGTACATGCCCTTAATTAACTCGTCTATCTAAAACAAGATATCCTACCCTTCCAAATCAAGAAAAAAACGTCCACTTACCGTTCCTAATTCGGAAACCAGACAGTCCACTCTCCCAGCCTTTAGAACTTATGCACGTGGCCCTCCAAAATGTTTTTTTTGAATCCTCCAAAATGGTTTTGGTATAACAGTATTGCCACAGTGACGGTGGTTTTGCTGAAGTTGCAATCAAACATGGGTAATCTCTGTGTGTTATCACACTCTGAATCGAGGAACAGAGCACGAGATCACCACGGGAAAAACGGATCTCGCTCCCGTGCCGCTCCCGAGCGGCACCGGGGCGCCCCAACCCTAGCAGGCCTCGCCTGCCCACCACCTCCCTCCTCCCCAGCCGCCGCCGGCGCGTGCCGCCGGGCAAGGCCCGCGCGGTGCCGGCGGCGGTGGGATTTCTCTCTGGCGGCGGGCGGCTCCTCAGCGCTCTGGATCTGCGTGTGGCGGCGGCTACATGGGGAAAGCTCCTCTGTTCATGGCTGCACGGGGCAACGATGCAGCTCCACTTCCTGCATGGGCGTCCTGCTGCGGCGACTTGATGGTCGGGCGACACAGCTCTCCCTCGACGGCAAGACTGCCCTCTGCTGGATGGGCGCCTTCATGCGACGCCGGCTTGTCTCTTCTTGTGGCTTAGCTCCGGCTTGCTGCAGGGCGTGGAGGCAACGAGCTCGCGGGCTCCAGCGACTCACAGACCCGGCGTGGTTGCTCAATTCAGATCTGGACGGCTTGGTGGTGATGATCCAGATTCGACCGGTCGAGTGGGGTGACTGCAGACTGTGTTGCAGTGACCTCTCGCGGCTCCGCGGCGACGGTGGTCACCGAGGGATCTTCGGGAGGGTTAATCTCTCTATGTCCAATGGTTGACTTCGGTGGTGAGATGCAAACTATAGACGTCGGCTTAACGCAGAGGAATGGTTGTGCAGTGGCGGCGGTCGTCGTATGTAGCTGCTGGTATTACGGAAAAGTGGTGGCGACAACACTTGAGTGACTTCGAAGGTGGTGCTGTGAGCACCCGGTCGCGAGATCCAGGGTGAAAGCCTAGGTTGACCTGAGCTGGTTATACCTGGCAATGGCGATGTTTTTTTACATCGTTACCTTGTTGAAGGCATTGCTCGGATATGCTTGCACCGATTCTTCAGGGTGAAAACCTAAATTCAGGCCTTGGTGGTTGGATCCGGTGACGGCAACACTTGAGTGTTGCTCCCTTCTTGAAGGCGTTACTGTTGAAGAACCTCATCGTCTGTATGATGTCATGAGATGGTTGGTGCGGATATGGTCGTTGATATAGTTTGCCGATCGTGGATCTGATCGCTTCGGGTTTTTCTTTTACTCGCCTACACATAGCTTTGGTCTTATATGACTTTGCTATCTGGCGTGTTTTTTGGTGTGCGTGTGTTGGTGTTGGCTGTGTACATCTTAGCTATGCAGAGCCCGGGTGTGTGCTTGTAAGTGCATCTAGTGCCCCTTAGTGATTTTGGTGTATTGAAGACTTATAGGTTAAGGATCTAATGTGTTTATGAGTGTACACAGGTCTATAAGTCTATGAGGAGTTTGATATTTACAGATAAAGTCGACCCCTAAAAATGAAGTTCTTCGACTGAAGACTTTGATATTCTGAAGACTTTCTGAAGACTTTGAAAGTGAAGAAATTGGTGTGACCTTGAAGACTTGATATTCATTCGAGGAACATGGAGCGTGAAGACTTTTGTTTTCGTAGTTTCATTTTCTCCTTCATGAGTCATAGGAAACACCGTACTGTTAAAGGGGGTTGAGGAAATACTAAAGAAAAATTTCCAAGTGATGCTCAACTCAAAATCCTACACCTACCAATCCCTTCGAGTGAAGCCATTGGAAATCTCATACAGTTCAGTCAATTTCTTCAGTGACAGAGACGCAGTTCTTCTGGTCACTGAGGACTTTGTTCTGACTAAGGAGTTAGGAATTCACCAGTGCGAATTGCCTACACAGTGAGAAACATGATAGCCCTGAGGAATTTGTACCTCAAATTTCCGACCGTTGCTGTGCTACGCGCCAGCTGTCCCAAAATATCTTGTCCATCCAACGGTCATATCATTGAAGGGCATTTATGTCTTATCATGTCGGGCCGCTCCCACCAGATGTACAACTGAGACAGCAGTTGGAACTGGTCTACCAAATCATTGTCTTGACCAAGCCAACTAGTTCTATTTCCTCAACACTTTCATTTCCTCATTACTGTGTTGCATGTTTGTTCATATCTGTGTTTGAAGACTTTGACTGAAGACTTTCTCAATTTCCTCAGTTCAATTTCTTCAGTCTGTTTGTCTTCATCTTGTGCTATCCTGTGTTTACGCTTTCTGTACTTTGTGTTTGTTTTTATTTCATCATGATGATCATGCATGTATTCTGTTATGTTTACTTCTGAGTACTTATTCCGCTGCAAGTAGTTCTTCGCTAAGGATTTTCTCACCGGCAAATTCCTCAGTGAAGAATTCATAAAAATCGCCTATTCACCCCCCCTCTAGTCGATATAACGCACTTTCAATTGGTATCAGAGCCCGGTACTCCCTTGTTCTGTGTGATTTTGGTTTAACCACCTGGAGTTTTAGTTATGTCGACCGCAGGTATGATCAAGGTCTCTGCTGGGTGTCCTACCTTCGATGGGACGGACTACCCCTACTGGAAGAACAAGATGCGTATGCATCTTGAGGCAATTGATAACGATCTCTGGTACATTGTGGAAAATGATGTTCCCTCCGTCTCACCCTCACTGAACGCTACCGATGTGAAGAGATTCAAGCAACTCGATTCCCAAGCGAAGAATATCATATGTGGCCATCTGAGCAAAGGACAGTATAGAAGAGTGAGTGCCTTGGAGACTGCCAAGCTTATCTGGGATAGGCTGTCCAAAGTGAACGAAGGAGTCCCAACTCAGCGTGACTCTCGAGTTGATGTTCTTCACAATCTCTTCAACCGCTTCAAAAGACTCGACAATGAAAACATTCAGCAAACCTTTGATCGCCTCACTGACATCTCAAATGAGCTTCAAGCACTTGGTGCCACTGACATCACCGACCGTGAGGTGGTGAAGAAATTGCTGAGATCGCTTGATTCCTCATTTGATACTCTGGCACTGATGATACAAGAGTGTGCTGATAACAAGTCCCCGCTGA
This sequence comes from Triticum urartu, assembly GCF_003073215.2. Classification (NCBI taxonomy): domain Eukaryota; kingdom Viridiplantae; phylum Streptophyta; class Magnoliopsida; order Poales; family Poaceae; genus Triticum; species Triticum urartu. Next base: position 718,145,235 of record NC_053028.1, read on the forward strand.
TATCCTCGAAAGGCTAAACAGTCATGAGTTCCAGCTTGCTGAAAAGAGAGATCTCAATGGTTCGAGCTATGGCAGATCACGTGCACTGAAGGCCAAGGCAGTATCGGAATCCGTAGATGAAGACTCTGGTAGCAGCCTTGGTGACCCTGAAGAACTGAGTCATGATCTACCACTGCTTGTGAAGAAATTCCAGAAGTTTTCAAGACGTGGTCGCTTTGGAAAACCCTCAAGGAGCAATGATTCCTCATCTAGTGACTACAAGAAGAGGCTTTGTCACAAGTGCAAGAAACCTGGACACTACATTCAAGATTGTCCTCAGTGGGAAAAGGAATCAAAGAAGAAGAAATACAAGGATTACAATTCTGATGATCCGAAGAAAAAGAAGAAATCCTCAAAATCTTCATCATCAAAATCCTCAAAGTCTTCATCTCACAAGAAGAGCAGCTCCAAGAAGGCTCGGGCATTCATTGGCAAGGAAATGGACTCTCATGCTGAATCTGAGGAACAAGAGGAAGAGGAGGCTTCTGAGAACTCCGAGTCTGGTGTGGCGAGCCTAGCCCTCGCTACTGCATTCGTCAGCAAGTCTATCTTCAACCCTGAAGAAAATGACCTCACCACCAAGGCTGATGAAGGCAATGATGACTATCCTCACACCTATTGCTTCATGGCAAAGGGTGCCAAGGTACCTAAATATACTTCCTCTGAGTCTAGTGAAGATGGATCTGATGAAAATCTTAAGCCCAGCTACACAAAACTTGCTAAGATTGCTGTGAAACAACAAAAGGCTTTTGAAAAGGCTCAAAACATGCTAGACAAAAGTGATGATATGTTGGGTGAAGAAATGGATCGCACTAAAGCCTTGACTGAAAATCTTCAGAGACTTCAGACCAGGTTTGACAACCTTCAAGGTCATCATAACACTCTCTTGTCTGATCATGAGAACCTTTCTTATGAATTTCTTCAAAGAAAGCAAGATCTTGAGAAGCTAAGAGTGAGTTATGAAGATCTTCAGAAGGAGCGCGATTCATTACTTGCTCAACAAATCAGCGCTGCTCAGGAAGAATTTGTTCCTCCATGTTTGAAATGCATTGAACGAGAATCTGCTAATTATTCACCTGAATGTTCAAATGCTTCTAATGTTACAAATTCTTCACCTGTCTCTGCTGTCACTAATTCCTCATCTGAGGACATTGCTAGTATCACTGACGATGCAGGGCTGAAGGAATTGTACATGACAGGCATGTACAAAAGCCTCAAAGGGCATCAGGCTCTTTTTGATGTGCTTCAAAAGCAGATCCTCAACAGGAACCCTAGGAAAGAGTGTATTGCCTTTGAGAGGAAACTCAATGCTGATGGTACATATTGGAAGCCTGAGCAGTACCCCAAAACCTCATGGGTTGCTGCAAAGGGACCTCCAGTTGATCCATCTAATTTATCTGGTTATACATGTGAATCTTCTCATTCTTCTGATGAGTCATTTGACTCCAACTATAAACTGTTCAAAAATCAGAATGGTGAAGTATTTGCTAGATATGCTGGCACTAACTGCAGGAATGGTTCCCCTATGAAGAAAATCTGGGTTCCCAAAAAGTGCCTTGAAAGTCTTCAGGTGAATGTCCTCATGACACCACTTGTGAAGAATAGGAACCCCAGATCAAATTCTTCATATGGACCAAATTCTTCATATGGATCCAAGTCCTCATACGGACCAAATTCCTCACGTGGATCAAATTCCTCAAAAGGATCAAAGTCCTCATATGAACATCATCGTGCTAACAACTCTGTTTCGCAGGGAAGAGCCAAGGGCTATGAATATGAGCATTATTCTTCTAATCATTATGTTCATAAGTCCTCGAAGAATTTCTCTGCTTATTCATATGCTTACCCTAATCCCTCTTATGTGAAACGAAATGGTTTGGCCTCTATGCCACCATTCTCATATGGAGCTCGCAGAGTGATGAACTCTTTGCCACCCCTTCAGATGTGGGTGGTGAAGAAAAAGAACTAATCTCTTATGCAGGGTCAGGTCTCCAGACGCACTGTAACGTCTGAAGAATTTGCTGGGGACCAGATAAAATTGCCTGAAAGGACGCATGCTAATCATGAAGAAATGAATTTTCATTTCTCACGTCCTCACACTTCTTTATCTGTCTTACTGCTTGATGAAATTGATCTGATGAATTTGATATCATATTCTTCACTGATGAAGTATATGAGTTCGTAAGCTGCACTAATTCATCTGCAGGATGATCAACCCAAAGCCACTGAGTGGGTCCTCGATAGTGGATGTACAAATCACATGACTGGTGACAAGAATCTATTGATGGATGCTCCCTTATCATCATCGCATCTGAAGCATATCATCTTCGCGGACAAAAGCAAAAGTCAGGTATTGGGTCTAGGTAAGGTTGCTATCACAAAGGATCGACACATGGACAAGGTCATGCTTGTTGAGTCCTTAGGATACAAGCTTATGTCTGTCTCAATGCTTTGTGATCTTGATATGGTTGTTGTCTTTGGCAAGTATCGTTGTGTTGTGATTATGGAAGCTGACAATTCCAAAGTCTTCGAAGGCTTTAGGAGAGGAGACCTGTATATTGTTGATTTCTCTGCAGATTCACAACCAGCCATGTGCCTACTTGCAAAAGCTTCAGAAGGATGGTTATGGCATCGACGACTTGGTCATGCAGGCATGAAGAATTTGCACACACTTGCGAAGAAGAAGCATGTCATTGGCATTGAGAATGTCAAATTCCTCAAGGATCACTTATGCGGTGCCTGTGAAGCTGGAAAGATGACCAAGGCCAAGCATCCAGCGAAGACTATCATGACCACTACTCGTCCATTTGAATTGCTTCACATGGATCTCTTCGGTCCTAATCATTATTCCTCTGTTTCGAATGAAGCATCTCAATATGGTTTTGTTATTGTTGATGATTATTCTCGTTACACATGGGTACACCTTGTTACTTACAAACATGAAGTGCAGGAAGTCTTCAAACGATTTTCCTCGAGGGCTTCAACCAACTTTGGTGTGAAGATCAAGCACATCAGAAGTGAAAATGGCACTGAGTTCAAGAATTCGGGTCTCGATGATTATCTTGATGAACTTGGTATTACTCATGAGTTATCTGCTCCTTATACTCCTCAACAGAATGGCGTCGTGGAGCGCAAGAACAGGACTCTTGCTAAGATGGCTCGCACTATGCTTGACGAGTACAAAACCCCTCGCCGCTTCTGGGTTGATGCAATTGATACTGCGTGCCATATCATCAATAGAGTATATCTTCACAAATTCTTCAAGAAGACTGCCTATGAAATCCTCACTAACAAGAAACCCAATGTGAGTTATTTCAAAGTCTTCGGTGCTAAATGCTGGATTAGAGATCCTCATCACAACTCTAAATTTGCATCGAAAGCACATGAAGGTTTTATGCTTGGTTACGGAAATGACTCGCACACCTACAGAGTCTTCAACAATGTTCTTCACAAGATTGTTGAAACTGTAGATGTGCGGTTCGATGAAACTAATGGCTCGCAAAGAGAGCACCTACCTTCTGTGTTAGATGAACCAACACCTGAGGATTCTATCAAGCATAAGGCTACTGAAGATGTCGTTCCTACTGAAGAATCTGTTGAAGAATTCATTCCAGAACGTGAAGAATGTCAAGCTGATGCACCTGAAGAAAATGCTGAGGAAATTGATGCTGAAGAAATTGCTGATCAAATTCCTCAACGACAACCAGCTCATCCTCGCGTTGCAAAAGAAGTGCAAGTGGAGAAGATCATCGATGACATTAGAGCACCATGTCCTCTCACACGCTCAAAAGCTTCACACTTATGTAACTTTTGTGGGCACTATGCTTTTGTCTCTATCACAAAGCCCACTAAGGTTGATGAAGCATTTCTGGAGCCTGTGGATTCAGGCCATGCAAGAAGAATTACATCAGTTCAAGCTCAACAACGTCTGGGAACTGGTGGATCGTCCAGATCCTCGCAAGCATAATATCATTGGCACAAAGTGGATCTACCGCAACAAGCAAGATGAAAATAGCCTTGTGGTGAGGAATAAGGCACGTCTAGTAGCTCAAGGCTACACACAGGTTGAAGGAGTTGATTTTGATGAAACTTTTGCACCTGTTGCTAGACTTGAGGCTATTTGCATATTACTTGCTTATGCTAACCATCATGATATCATCTTAAATCAAATGGATGTGAAAAGTGCATTCCTCAATGGTAAGCTTGAGGAAGAAGTATATGTTGCTCAACCCCCAGGTTTTGAAGATCCAAAACATCCTGACAAGGTCTTCAGACTCAATAAGGCCCTCTATGGCCTCAAGCAGGCCCCATGGGCGTGGTATGATACTTTGAAGGAATTCTTCATGAAGAAAGGCTTCACACCCGGTTCACTCGATCCCACTCTCTTTACTAGATCTTATGATGGTGAACTATTTGTGTGCCAAATATATGTTGATGATATCACCTTTGGTTGTACTGACCAACGTTATAGTGATGAATTTGCCTATATGATGAGTGAAGAATATCAAATGTCTATGATGGGAGAGTTGAAATTCTTCTTAGGTCTTCAAATTCGTCAACAGCGCAATGGCATATTCATATCTCATGAGAAATACCTCAAGGATGTCCTGAAGAAATTCGGCATGCAAGATTGCAAAGGCATCAAAATTCCTATGCCCACAAATGGTCAACTATGCACTGATGAAAATGGTATTGACTTCGATCATAAGGTATACCGCTCCATGATTGGCTCTTTATTGTACTTATGTGCATCTAGGCCAGATATAATGCTTAGTGTTTGCATGTGTGCCCGATTTCAAGCTGCACCGAAGGAATCAGACCATAAGGCTGTGAAGCATATTCTTCGATATCTAGCTCACACACCAACACTAGGATTATGGTATCCCAAGGGCTCGGATTTTGATCTCATTGGATATTCTGACTCTGACTATGCTGGTGATCTTGTGGACCGCAAGTCAACATCTGGTACATGTCATTTCCTCGGACAATCCTTGGATTGTTGGTCCTCGAAGAAACAGAACTGCGTATCACTGTCTACTTCTGAAGCTGAGTACATTGCTGTTGGTTCTTGCTGTGCTCAACTGCTATGGATGAAGCAAACACTCAAGGACTATGGCGTCAACGTGAAGAATGTGCCTCTCCTCTATGACAATGAGAGCGCCATCAAGATTGCTCACAACCCAGTTCAGCACTCAAAGACAAAGCACATTCAGATTCGTCATCATTTTCTTCACGGTCATGTGTTGAAGGGCGACATTTCTATTGAGCATGTGAAGACTGAAGAACAGCTAGCCGATATCTTCGCAAAGCCCTTGGATGAGAAGAGATTTAGCAAGTTGCGGTGTGAGATAAATATCTTAGAGTCTTCGAATGTACTTTGAAAAGGCACTCATCCTAACACTTATGCAAAATTGATGACTTAGATGTGCAACACATGAAGAAACGTTTTTTCTTCAATCAATGAAGAATAACACTCTAAGTGTGAAGAAATTAATGAAGAATTTGATTCTCAGAACCCCACGACAATTGTACGCGGTGTCTGAAATCAGCATTCTTATACAGTGGGTCATGCCACCACAAAAGTTGAGAATCTTCAATTTGAGTTTTTCCTCAGTTTTGAAATTCCTCAGTTGTTCAAATTCTTCAACTTTTCAAAATCTTCACTGTTTTCGTCGTTTCTCTTCATTGGCTATATATATATATATGAGTTTATATCCTCTACAGCATTCACTTATGGCTATTTCTTCAAGTTGGTGTTTTCTGGTAAGTGAATGTGATCGGACCCTTCCCCCTCCGTGCTATACTCAATCCAATCTATTCACAAATTCTTTATGTGCGTTCTATTTGAAACTCGTTCAAAATCTTCACTGTGTCCTTGTCAGCTGAAGAAATTGCGAACGAAACGTTAAAACTAATCTCATCCATATTTTCGGTTTTGCCGCTCAAACCTTTCCACATCCCACGATGAATTTTTTATTCACCCAACATCTTACACGATCTCCACCTCTCTGTACGTGGGTGACACATGTCGTGCGAAGGAGAAGGGTCAGGGGCACGTTCGTCCCAAATCTTCGGGCAAACAGTTTTTCACTGTCACTATAAATACCACCTCACCCCTTCCTCACTTCCTTTACTCCGCTCGATCTCTCTCTCCCACTCAAGCTTCTCAGACCCTAGCGCCGCCGCTACTCTATCGTCGCCGGTGAGGAAGAGCTTCACTGCCTCGACCTCGTCGCTGTCGTACTTGCCCCGACCGCGGAAATCTTCACCTCCGCCGCCGCCGTAGACATCTTCCTCCGCCAAGTTAGGGCGTGGAAGATCTACACCAACGAACCTCACTTCTCCATCTCTGTGTTCATCGTGTTCTTCGTTCAGGGTAATTAAAAGTTACTTTTACTGCCCTCTTTGATTTGAAGTTTCTCTACAAAATCTTCAAAAGGTGTTTTATTCTTCAAATCTTCACACACTAAAATACCTCACAAATCTTCTGCTCTTGATTCATTTCTCTAAGCTTTATTCTCTTCAAGATTCCTCAATTGTGTGGATCTACGATCTATACAACTCTGGAACCTAAGACAAAGCACGCTTAGTGAAATTCTTCAAGACACATCTGGTCAAATTCCTCAAACTTGTTCTTTTTGAAAAACCTTCTGAGAACGCATATGACCTCTCCAAATTCCTCGCAACTATATTCTGTTCACAGGTACTCATGTCCGCTGCTGAATCACTAGGTTCTCATCAACCTAACTCATTTGCAGCGTTCCTCGAAGAAAAACTGCATACTTCTTCAGATAATTCAATTGTTCAAATTCCTCAGCTGAAGAATATGGCAGATGGTAAGAAGCCACAGAAAGGAGGAAACAAACATGAGGTCATGACTGCTTTTGAGATCCCTCAGGACATTTATAAAGATTATTCCACACCTGATGAAGCCAAGTTTGGCAAAGAGAACAAAAATCAGCGCAAGGTGCGCATTTAGAGGATAGAAAGAAGATGGGCAAGAGAATGGAAGGAGTACAGATACGTTACTCCAAAATATATGAAGAAATTCACTCTCAACCCTCCATGCCCAAGACTTCCACTGGCACTTGGCCAAGTGGCTGATCCCACTAGCCTCAAACGCAGTGAGGACTTCCCTGAAGAATGGGCCAGGAGTCAAGCCAAATTGGCAAGACAAGCCAGAGAAGCAGTGAGGAAATTCAACGAAGATTCTGCTGCTGCTGCTGCCACTGAGGCCTCTGTCAAGCCGAGGAAATCAATGGCAAAGAAGCCTTCTCGTAAGCCAAGTGCTTCACCAACATTGCTCTCACGGCCAAGTTCCTTAGCTGCGCCCTCACGGCCAGGAACTTCAAAATCTTCAAGACCAATTCCTCAAGCTGCTCCTTCTCCATCAAAATCCTCAGCACCTCAACCAAAGTCCTCAGCACCTGTGCATCTGGCCTCGTGCCAAAGGACTGCAGGTATCTCAATTGCCTCTGGTGTCTCAGCAAGTTCCTCAGCTGCACCGAATTCTTCATCTGGCCCCACTCTGCTGAAGATTAAGGCAACTGCTGGACAAGGTCCTCGGCCAAGTCCCAAGAAGAACCAGGTCACCTTCCAAGAGCCACCTGAAGATGATGAGGCTGATGATGATGAACTTGCGTAAATCATCAGAGATAGGCAAGTAAGGGCTGCTAGAGCCAAAGGCACACCTGTGCCACTGCTTTTGGATCCAAGGGCGATCCTCGATTATATTGATCTCTGGCATAAAGACCCAAATACACCTATGCCTGACTTCAAGTTGACACCTGGTCAAAATCACATGCTGACTCACTTCATCCAAGAGGAGAAGTGGAAGTATGACCAGACCAGACAGATCAAGAAGGCCCAGTACAAGAAAGAGAAGTTTCTGAAGACCAACGCGCTCAAAATGTCGACTGATGAACTCATCAAAATACAGTCTGACATCAAAACCCTCAGCGAAAAATTCGACTCATACTATGCTGATTAGAAAGGAGCCAAAGTCAGGTTTGTGAAACTGACTGAGAAGTTCACCAATGTTGCAGCCCCATCGCAACAAGAAGTTCCTCAAGCAGAAGCTTCTGCTCAGCCCACTGAAGAACATGCCAGCACCGCTGATGACTTTCAGGCTGCTGAAGAAAATGCTAGTTCCAGGGCTGATGACTCCATTCCAGCTGCTGAAGAAATTGCCAGGGCATCGACTAGTGGTGCGCCTGAAGAAAATGAAGAAGTCAGGGCAACTGCATCAGTTGCCTGAGGAAATTCAAACAGATTCCTCAGCTCCACCTGCGCCTACACCAACTCCTATTCCTCCATCTGCATCAGATGTGAAGAAGACCAAGGCTGCAGAGCGAGCTGCAGTGAAGAAAAGGAAAGCATCAAGTGCTTCAGAATCTTCAGCTCCAAAGAAGATGAAGCCTATGACCAGCTCTTATGAAAATCCGATCGATGCTGTTCCGATTTCCACCATGCCATCAAAGGACCTTGTTCCTTTTGGTGAAGAATATGAGATCCCAAGCGGATCTGATGAAGAAACTCAATCTGCTGCTTTGTCAGAGCAGATTGATGAGGAAATTGAAGTGGAAGCAATCCGTTCAACACCTGTTGTATCCTCACCAATGTCTCAGTTCACAGCTGAAGAGGCTGGTATTGAAGAAATAGATGATGAAGACGTGGATATTGGAAGCACAACGCCAGTGATGAATGATGACTTTTGGGATTGTCAGCATCCCAATTCTCCACTCTTCACCCCACTACAGCAAATTCCTCACTCCCCTGCACCAACAGTTCAATTGGGCTCTGAAGAAATTCATCCCATCTCATCTATCCGTGAAGACATTCCAGCCACTAGTGCTGAAGAAACTGCTGCTGCTGACAATGTGACTGCACCTGAGGAGGAACCAGAAATTCCTCAGACCGATGAACCTGAGCTCGCGATTCCTGAGGTCGTGATGCAACTCACTGACACACCTCTGCCAAAGCCAAAGGATCCTTTCTCAAGGAAGCAAAAGTTCAAGGCTGAAGACTTCTTTGGCGAGCACTTATTCTTCACTGATTATAATCCATATGACTCTGCTCGCATAAGGAAGAGGCGTTTCTGGACTGCTAGTCAAGCCAATTTCTATTCCTCAGTGCTGTTCAACAAAGACAAAGTCTTCGATCATACACATATTCCTCACGTAGATATGGAATCTCTGCCGTGCTTCGAGCCAGTCCTCAGTGTTCTTGACGACGTTGGGTTGCTTAACTTCTGCACTGACATGTGTGATTGGAATGAAGAACTCATTCTTCAGTTCTATGCAACGCTGCACATCACAGGAGATTCTGAAGATGTGAATTCATGGGTGCTCGATTGGATGTCTGAAAATACTCATCACAAGGCACCAGCTTCTGAATTGCTTCGTTCCCTACCACTCAGTCCTCCCCTTGAAGATGCACGTTGTGTCTATAGTGAACCTGATCTTTCAAATCACTACATGCAAGTTTTGATGAAGCCTTTGAAGCCAGGGCAGGCCTCTCGAACCAAATTCCTCGTCAAGGAATTACTGTATGTGCCTCGGACTGTCTATCGCATTCTGTCGAAGACAATGAGTCCTATCAAAGGCCACGACTCAAATGATGAAGAAGTCGTTGGCATCATGAAGAATATGCTTTTCAACATCTGTCATGGCGTTCCCGTCAACTTCCATGATTTCTTCATGAGGACTCTGCCCAATATTGCTATGTCACCATTTGAGCTGAAGCCTTATGCGCCATGGATTATGAGATTCATCAGGACAAGGTCTTCACTCAACTACAAAGCTGACACTCTGAACCACTGCAACTACTTGCCTCCAATCGAAGTCCTCAAACGGACATTTTCCTCAGCTAATGACAAAGGCAAGGCCGCTGCTGTGATAGATGAAGGTATTCGTCCAGTGGATGGTCAATTTCGCAAGGCTGCATCCTACTCCACCAATGATGACTCTGCCACACATGACTCTGCCGCCAACAATGCCAAGAAAAATCCTCAAGCCACAGCACCCAGGGTGATGACTGATCGTGAGTTACTCCTCAGTCTTCATCAGAAGGTTGATCGCAATCATAAATGGGTCAAGCGTCAGTTTGGTTCAATTCTTCACAACATGACTTCAACACACAATGCAGTGAAGAAAAACCACTACTACCTCGATGAAAACCTCAACCGCACCTGGGCTATTCTGTCTCAAGTTTATAGCGCTAAAGATCTGAAGAAAATGGGTCTCAAAGAAGAGTTTGACTGGTCTGCACCTCCTCCGAAGAATTATAAGAAGGTCAAGGTTCCTTCTTTGGTGGCCAGCTCCTATTCTTCATCACGTGACACTGATGAACATGAAGACTTGGACGACACTGCGGCAGGCCCTACTTCAACAACCGACCCCGACAACGCTGGCGCTCCTTCATCAACTTGATTATCTTCAGGGGCGTTAGTCCTCAATTTCGATCCTTTTGGTCATTCGACAACAAAGGGGGAGAAATCTGAGTTAGTCTTCAAGCGGGTCTATTATACGGGAGTTTTTTTTTTGCCAAGTTACAACTCTCGTTCTTCCGAAACTTTTATTGGATCGAGTTGTAAACTTAAACCTGATGGTGGTCTGATACTTCTGCTACGTTATTCTGCATGCTTATTCCTCGTTAATATTATCGCACGCATGCTGAAATACGTCAGTCACCATTTTTCATCATGCATTTCAAATTCTTCATGGTATATATCAAATGCGTGTATGAATTACAAGATATAGGGGGAGATCCCCATGATTCAACTCTTCAAGTGTGCATTGCTTCAAAAGCAAATTCCTCACTATGCACATCTTCAGCGGGAGTTCTTCTATATCTTGCAATCAAATTCCTCAATATCAGTATTTACACTTCATATGTTTATCCCCGTTGAAAACCTAACCTATATTGTCATCAATCACCAAAAAGGGGGAGATTGTAAGTGCATCTAGTGCCCCTTAGTGATTTTGGTGTATTGAAGACTTATAGGTTAAGGATCTAATGTGTTTATGAGTGTACACAGGTCTATAAGTCTATGTGGAGTTTGATATTTACAGTGAAAGTCGACCCCTAAAAATGAAGTTCTTTGACAGAATACTTTGATATTCTGAAGACTTTCTGAAGACTTTGAAAGTGAAGAAATTGGTGTGACCTTGAAGACTTGGTATTCATTCGAGGAACATGGAGCGTGAAGACTTTTGTTTTCGTAGTTTCATTTTCTCCTTCATGAGTCATAGGAAACACCGTACTGTTAAAGGGGGTCGAGAAAATACTAAGGAAAATTTTCCAAGTGATGTTCAACTCAAAATCCTACACCTACCAATCCCTTCGAGTGAAGCCATTGAAAATCTCATACAGTTCAGTCAATTTCTTCAGTGACAGAGACGCAGTTCTTCTGGTCACTGAGGACTTTGTTCTGACTGAGGAGTTAGGAATTCGCCAGTGCGAATTGCCTACACAGTGAGGAACATGATAGCCCTGAGGAATTTGTACCTCAAATTTCCGACCGTTGCTGTGCTACGCGCCAGCTGTCTCAAAATATCTTGTCCATCCAACGGTCATATCATTGAAGGGCATTTATGTCTTATCATGTCGGGCTGCTCCCTAGGCTATAAATAGCCGCCCCCTACAACCACTAGCTGGTTGGCTGCTCCGAAAGAAACTGACACTTGTCATTTGAGAGCATCCCATCCTCCGAGGACTTTGAGCGAAAATCATCAAGTGAGGAAAATCCAAAACCCAAACCCAAACACCTACAAACCCAAAGTGATTGAGCATCACTGTAGAGATTGATCCTGCGTGGATTCGACGCTTGTTACCTTTGAAGACTGTGCTTCTTCCAGACGGTTAGGCGTCATGGTCTAGAGCATCCAAGAGGAATTGTGGATCGCCGAGTGACCGAGTTTGTGAAGGTTCGGAAGTCAGCTGAAGACTTACCACGAGTGATTGGGCGAGGACTGTGTGTCCTTAGCTCAAGGAGAATACGGTGAGGACTGTGTGTCCTCAGGTTTAAATACCTAGCCGCTCCAACCAGATGTACAACTGAGACAGCAGTTGGAACTGGTCTACCAAATCATTGTCTTGACCAAGCCAACTGGTTCTATTTCCTCAACACTTTCATTTCCTCATTACTGTGTTGCATGTTTGTTCATATCTGTGTTTGAAGACTTTGACTGAAGACTTTCTCAATTTCCTCAGTTCAATTTCTTCAGTCTGTTTGTCTTCATCTTGTGCTATCCTGTGTTTACGCTTTTTGTACTCTATGTTTGTTTTCATTTCATCATGATGATCATGCATGTATTCTCTTAAGTTTACTTCTGAGTACTTATTCCGCTGCAAGTAGTTCTTCGCTAAGGAATTTCCTCACCGGCAAATTCCTCAGTGAAGAATTCATAAAAATCGCCTATTCCCCCCCCCCCCTCTAGTCAATATAACGCACTTTCAGTGCTCTTTGGGTTCGTATCCTCTGGATGCTCCTCTTTAAGCTAATAAAATCCACCCTTTATCGAAAAAAATTCTCAGTCCTAACTAAACTGATGTTGGAGGCCATGCAGAAGACCATCTCTTGTTCCCGGAAATGGAAGACATAACCAGCTGCTTTTAAGTCCTCTTGCCGGTCAAGGTTACAACTTCATTTACCAACCTCATTAGGTGGTGCTTGGTTACTCTATATTTACTTTTGTTTCATGTTATCACGTTAATACACCAACATACTGTCTACCATAGAATAAAATCATTGAAAATAAACACCGCATGGTCACCATACTTTTGAGCATTGTCCGTTAAGGCAATAGTGAATTGAATAGAAATGTGATGTCTTGGTGCCGGTGAAAGCATCCGCAGAAGAACGGCGAGGGGGTTGCCGACAATCCCGGCTCTCATGAGGCAGCACTGCCATGGGCCGGATAACTTATATAAAAATTTCTGGTCTGGATCACAATTAATAATCATGGTTTTTATATTTTACATAAACCCCCCAGATTGGATCAGGATTAATAGTCGAGATCAGATATTTCACATAAAGCCATTGTTATTTGCAGATGAGCCATCTTCTTCCTGTGTCTGGGGCTTTGGGCTATGGGTTGTCGCTCCCCCCTTCCTACGTCTGGAACTTCATTCTGATATAGAGAAGGAACTTGATTCAGGTCATGAGATGAAGTCCTCGGGGATGGCATTGTAGCTGTCAATTACTCTGTGCTAATGGTGAAAATGCACTCTTGCAGTTTTTTACTACTCGACGGTCCAGAAACAATGATTTGTATATGCAGTTTAATGTATTTCAATTGTCAGAATTTCCAGCCGCCGGGCCGGACCAGAAAAATTCATACATATAAATACTTGCTCTCATATGAGCTGAGATTGCAAACAACCATGCATACAAAGTTTTGAACATAAAGACACTCAATTTGTTACGCGCTATTGTGTGACGAAATGTTGAAGCACTTTATTCGTGTGGACCTGCCAAGTGGATGCGTCAGGAGCATCACATCTAGAAGTACTCTCTGCGTACAGTATCTGCACAGTTAATAGAAAAAAGTTAGAAACATTATAAACATTGTTCTAGAATGCAATATATATGCTGAAATTTATGAAGAAATATAACGTTGTAGTCAATTGGACGTGGCAGCAACCCCAGTCTAGGCGTGCAAAGGGAACTTACAGGCAGGACTCCACAGGTCCAAGATGGCGTTTCTAGTCTGCTCTTGGATCCTTGATCGTACAATCTGAGCGTCAAGGGCATCTTGAGCTTCATGAGCGCTGTTGTTGTCGCCGGTGCTCGCTGCACACGAGATGTGGTAGTCGACGTTGCATGCCGTGCAGCGGTAGTACGACGCGTGCCCCGCGCCAGTGTCGCACGCGGCACAGCAGCCGTCGGCGACGACCAGCGTGAGGTCGTGCGTAGGGTCTCGCACGCTGCGCACGACTTGGGGGAGCAGCGCACAGGTTGGGTGCATATCGAACCCGCATGGTGGACAGTGGTAGAGGAAGGAGCTAGGGGCGCATAGCCCAAAACAGACATCGCATGAGAGGGTTGCGTCGCGGCGGGTCTGGACGAGCGTGAGCGGGTGCACATGGTGCTCGGGGGAGGAGAACGTCTGTGAGTGGCCGGCGCAAGACTCGTGGATGCAGAAGTCGCAGCCGGCACGGCAGATGTATGCCATGCCGGATAGGTCCTCCCAGCACATATCGCAGCGGAACAGCCCAGTGTGGTGGCGCTTCACGAGGTCGTGCCCTGGATGGGAGAAATGGCTAATGACGATGTCCTGGCGCTGGGCCATCTCCTGCTGCTGCTGGTGAGGAAGGATGGAGCTAAACACGCTGTGTGCTCCGTGTGTTTATGTGTTTGCTTTGGATTGCATTGGAACTGCATCTGCGTGGATACTTATAGATCTTCAGAATGCTAAATATAGTACAACAGTTGTTTTGAGTTAAAATAAAATGTGCACTTTGTATACTTTTTGTTTGTGAATTTTGACTTTGCTAAGCACATGTGCCATGCAATTTTGTATACTCCATTATCGATTGTGCTAGCCAGGCTGTCCTTGTCAATGAGTTCCATAGACACCCGAAGTAGTTGCCAAGCATCCTTGAATCAGTCCACTACTCGTTCATGTTTTTATAAAATTGCAAGTCAGCTGGATGACAGCCTAATCGTGCATAGATCATCGTTCTAAACAAATCAATAATCAACCCCTCAGCCGCGCAACACCAAAGACTTATCTACCCACCTCCTTATCTGTCCTTGGATCAACATCCAGAACCTCCCTAATAACACATGATTTGGCGGGGTCCCCTGTGGAATGAATATGTACGATTGTCCACTTGAGTTTACACTGTTTCCATCCTCCATGTTGCCTGTAAACACACCCATACACCTCCTACACACGCACATATACCCACAAGATCACCACGCACTGATAAGTCACTCATTTGATTGCTTTCCGAATTTGATACGCAGGACGATTTCAATCCATTGATTGCATCGGAAAAAACTTCTCTATCTACTTTCCTCCTTCCTCTTTCTACACACACCATTTTGTATGGCCAGACGCGTAAGTGTTTCCATGAGCTGCAGGCGACCAAGCCGATATGGGTGAGGTCCTACGGTCACTATTGGAACCGCCGCCGATGCCAAGTTCCCATGGTTCGCCGTGTTCCTTTTATAGGGAGCTCGAGTTTCCAGGTAACACCATGGGTCCAATCTTGGAGGGCCTCCCCCACTAGGGTGTCTGCCGAGTTTCCAGGTAATTGAATTCGATAGTGCCGTGCAACTCTGCAAACATCACTGTTCGCCCAGTGTAGAAAAAGGGACACAACGACAAAACGAAACTATAGATTAAAAGATATGCGTGATTGAAATTGTCAAAGTGAAAATAAAATGCATGTGTGCTTCATAAATACTTGTGTGTCAGCAAGAGATGGTCACGGATGCATATGTCCTTCATCTGACATATGGCAGGTCCTAGTGCAGAAAATACACTGCATGCAAAACTAGAAAAAATAGTGAAACACATCTCCCGTATATGAGTGTTTGATGTGGTGTGACGTGCTGATTGGCTAGCTGGTTGCCGGTACATCCCGGTAAAAATAGCTTTGCGTACTTACTACATGCAGGCATCGAAGACTCTTTTTTTTTTGCATGGAGGCATCGAAGACCTAGTACAGCGGCAACTGGCACATCTGGGAGCGCAATACATAAAGGAGTACGTGGCAGCCACCACAACTACATGCATTGACCTGATCTCTAGATTAAGTTCGGTTTCACTTAATTTCTGGCACTCAATATGTCCAATTTCTATCAAAGGCCATGCTGTTTTTTTCTAAATGTTTTATGTAAATGTCAAATTGTTTAATTCGATTTAGATGAAGAAGCCAAGACGCCTCGTTAGGACTCCTACACGGCTACACCATATACGGAATACCTACTATCGTAGACATCATCACGAGGGTGTCTCAGTACACCGAGATCGTGCTCGCCTATGTCGAGAGTGCTATAGTCATATTTCGAGAGCGTTTTGGCATATTCTGAGAGCGTGAGAGCAGCCGCTGCGAGTGTGCAAGCAGCCGCGAAGAGTGCGTGAGCAGCCGTCGAAGCTGCGAGGACCACCCAAGAGGAGATCAGGAAGATGACGAAAGGCGAGGATAGCTCAGGATGGAGCTGAATAACTAGTGCGCTGCTTTCATGTGATCTATATGATTGATGCGTGTGAACTTAAGTTCTAAGTTGCTATGATGGAGCTAAACATTTGCTTCCGAACTACTAACGAACTGTGCAACGTGGTGATTTGTATCGTGTATGATGCTATGAAGATTAAGATGTGACTTTGCTCTATGTGATTGGATAACTATGGAATTAATTGGCTTCTTTATTTATTTAGGTAGATGAAGTGGAACTGGTATGTGATGTACACTGGGAGGAATCCTGGAATTTATGATTCATGTGAGATATGCAAAGAGCGAGTGGACGGTTACAAAAATAGCTGCTATAAAGGATATAAGACTAAAAAAAGAAGCTGAGGGTCATTATGCTAACTATGTCTGCAGAGAAGTTGACGATCATTATATCAATTATCACTAGTAGAAAAGGGGGCAAAGGTCCAGGCCGGGCCAGCCCATTAGTCCCGGTTTAGTCTAGAACCGAGATCAATGGGGGCATTGGACCCTGTTCGTGAGCCCAGGGGCCGGCTGGGCCACGTGGGCCATTGGTCCTGGTTCGTCTGGACCTTTTGGTCCCGGTTGGTGCGACGAACCGGGACCAATGGGCCTGGCTCCTGGCCCACCACCATTGGTCCCGGTTGGTGGCCTGAACCGGGACCAAAGGCTCCCCTTTAGTTTGTGGACCAATGAGGTGCCTATATATACCCTCGCCCGCGAGCAGAGCACTCCAGTGCTCTGTTTTTCTCTGGCCGGCGAGGGGAGGGCTTTGTGGTGCTCTAGCTCACCTCCTATGCACATGAGGTGTTCGATGAAATGCCCGAGCCACACTAGTTAAGCTTTCTCCTCTCGAAGCTTGACCTCAAAGCTCCATTTTCCTCGAGATTTGTCTAGACTTAGCGGTCCGTCACGCCCCACCCCCGTCTTCACCGCCGTCGCTCACCCACGCCGATCTCATCACCGACACCACCGTGGTGAGCCTCTTGTTCTTATCTTCTTTCTGAAAGGAAAAATATTCTTACTTGTATGTTTAGATAGATACTTGTATCATTTTCTTACTTTTATTATTGCATCTTATATAGTGCGATGGTTTTGGTATCCGCCCCCGTCGGCCCTCGTCCTGTCTATAATTCGGATGTGTTATATATATTATCTTTATAACTATTGGTTCATTTATTGTTTATGAAAATTATGCCGACCAACGTGACATAGATTTTATTTATCTAGGATGTATGTGAACCGGAAATTCCAACCGACCCTATTGTCGAGAGGTTAAATTTAGTTGAAGAAGAAAACAATTTCTTGAAGGAAAAAATAAAAAAAATTGAGGAGGAAAAAATAAAAAAAAATCAAGATGGATGCAATGCGCTTGAAGATTAGAAAGATTAGAAAATATGCCATTCATACCGAGGCTTGGTATCATTATGCCGTTGGATCAATTGTTACCTTGGTTGCGATTATGATCGCCTTTGTTTTTGCATTAAAATGTTTTACATAGTTTCAATATGTATGGTTTAATTAATTAGATACTCTGGAGAGCTATATGTTGTTAGATGAGAACTATGTATGTACTTTGGTTTTAATGTGATGATGAACTTCTATTAATTTGGACACTTAATTATATATAATGCACGCAGATGAACCGGCAATGGATGTACGGTGACAGACACACCTCCGAGTACATTAAGGGCGTGCATGAGTTTCTCGATGCGGTTGAGGCAAACAAGCAGAATGGTTTTATGTGTTGTCCATGCACTAAATGTGGGAATACGATGTCTTACTCTAACCGGAAAATCCTTCACACCCACCTGCTTTACAAGGGTTTCATGCCACACTATAATGTTTGGACGAGGCACGGAGAAATAGGGGTTATGATGGAAGACGACGAAGAAGAAGAGTACGATGACAACTATGTGCCCCCTGAATACCGTGATGCTGCAACGAGGGGAGCTGGTGAAGACCAAGAGGAACCAGACGATGTGCCCAATGATGCTACAACGGGTGAAGCTGCTGAAGATCAAGAGGAATCAGACGATGTGCCCGATGATGATGATCTCCGCCGGGTCATTGTCAATGCAAGGACGCAATGCGAAAGTCAAAAGGAGAAGGTGAAGTTCGATCGCATGTTAGAGGATCACAAAAAAGGGTTGTACCCCAATTGCGAAGATGGCAACACAAAGCTCGATACCGTACTGGAATTGCTGCTGTGGAAGGCAGAGAATGCTGTTCCTGACAAAGGATTTGAGAAGCTACTGAAAATATTGAAGAAGAAGCTTTCAAAGGATAACGAATTGCCCGACAGTACATACGCAACAAAGAAGGTCGTATGCCCTCTAGGATTGGAGGTGGAGAAGATACATGCATGCCCTAATGACTGCATCATATACCGCGGTGCATACAAGGATCTAAACGCATGCCCGTTATGCGGTGCATTGCGGTATAAGATCAGACGAGATGACCCTGGTGATGTTCACGATGAGCCCCACAGGAAGAGGGTTCCTGCGAAGGTGATGTGGTATGCTCCTATAATACCACGGTTGAAACGTCTGTTCAGAAACGGAGAGCATGCCAAGTCGATGCGATGGCACAGTGAGGACCGTAAGAAAGACGGGAAGTTGAGATCACCCGCTGACGGGTCGCAGTGGAGAAAAATAGAGAGAAAGTACTGGGATGAGTTTGCAAAGGACCCAAGGAACGTATGGTTTGCTTTAAGCGCGGATGGCATTAATCATTTCGGGGAGCAGAGCAGCAATCACAGCACCTGGCCTGTGACTCTATGTATGTATAACCTTCCTCCTTGGATGTGCATGAAGCGGAAGTTCATTATGATGCCAGTTCTCATCGAAGGCCTAAGCAACCCGGCAACGACATTGATGTGTACCAAAGACCATTAGTTGAAGAACTTTTACAGCTATGGAATGGAAACGGTGTACGTACGTGGGATGAGCACAGACAAGAGGAATTTAACCTAAAGGCGTTGCTGTTCGTGACCATCAACGATTGGCCCGCTCTCAGTAACCTTTCAGGACAGAGAAACAAAGGATACCACGCATGCACACACTGTTTAGATGACACTGAAAGTATATACCTGGACAAATGCAGGAAGAATGTGTACCTGGGCCATCGTCGATTTCTTCCGACCAACCATCAATGTCGAAAGAAAGGCAAGCATTTCATAGGCGAGGCAGATCACCGGAAGAAGCCCGCCATGCGTACCGGTGATCACGTACTTGCTATGGTCAATGATTTACACGTAATCTTTGGAAAGGGTCCCGGCGCACTAGCTGTTCCGAATGACGCTGAGGGACACGCACCCATGTGGAAGAAGAAATCTATATTTTGGGACCTACCCTACTGGAAAGACCTAGAGGTCCGCTCTTCAATCGACGTGATACACGTGACGAAGAACCTTTGCGTGAACCTGCTAGGCTTCTTGGGCGTGTATGGAAAGACAAAAGATACACCTGAGGCACGGGAGGACCTGCAACGTTTGCACGAAAAAGACGGCATGCCTCCGAAGCAGTATGAAGGTCCTGCCAGCTACGCTCTTACGAAAGAAGAGAAAGAAATCTTCTTTGAATGCCTACTCAGTATGAAGGTCCTGCTAGCTACGCTCTTACGAAAGAAAAGAAAGAAATCTTCTTTGAATGCCTGCTCAGTATGAAGGTCCCGACTGGCTTCTCGTCGAATATAAAGGGAATAATAAATATGCCAGAGAAAAAGTTCCAGAACCTAAAGTCTCATGACTTCCACGTGATTATGACGCAACTGCTTCCGGTTGCATTGAGGGGGCTTCTACCGGAAAACGTCTGATTAGCCATTATGAAGCTATGTGCATTCCTCAATGCAATCTCTTAGAAGGTGATCGATCCAGAAATCGTACCAAGGCTAAGGAGTGATGTGGCGCAATGTCTTATCAGTTTCGAGCTGGTGTTCCCACCATCCTTCTTCAATATCATGACGCATGTCCCAGTTCATCTAGTCGACGAGATTGTCATTCTGGGTCCTGTATTTCTACACAATATGTTCCCCTTTGAGAGGTTCATTTGAGTCCTAAAGAAATATGTCCGTAACCACGCTAGGCCAGAAGGAAGCATCTCCATGGGCCATCAAACAGAGGATGTCATCGGGTTTTGTGTTGACTTCATTCCTGGCCATAAGAAGATAGGTCTCCCTAAATCGCGGTATGAGGGGAGACTGACTGGAAAAGGCACTCTTGGAAGTGACTCAATAATATGCAGGGACGGATATTCTTGGTCTCAAGCACACTACACAGTTCTACAGAACACTACCTTGGTGACCCCGTATGTCGATGAACACAAGAACAGTCTGCGCTCCAAACACCCGGAGCAGTGCGACGATTGGATTACATCTGAACACATTAGGACTTCCAGCAGTTGGTTGGAAGCACGTCTCAGAGGTGACAACACTGTTTGTGATGAGTTGTACTTGTTGTCCAGGGGACCATCTTTGACTGTATTGATTTACAAAGGATACGAGATAAATGGGAATACATTTTACATGATTGACCAAGATCAATAGAGCACCAACCAAAACAGCGGTGTCCGCTTTGATGCAACAACCGAGAAGGGAAAGGACACATATTATGGTTACATAGTGGACATTTGGGAACTTGACTACGGACAAGATTTTAAGGTCCCTTTGTTTAAGTGCAAATGGGTCAATCTGTCAAGAGGCGGGGTACATGTAGACCCACAGTACGGAATGACAACAGTGGATCTGAAAAATCTTGGGTACACTGACGAATCGTTCGTCCTAGCCAATGATGTGGCACAGCTTATCTATGTGAAGGACATGTCTACCAGACCGAGAAAAAGAAAAGATAAGGAAGCGAATACATCATACGATGAGCCAAAGCGCCACATAGTTCTTTTAGGAAAAAGGGACATCCTGGGAGTGGAGAGCAAGACAGACATCTCTGAAGATTATGAAAAGTTTCATGAAATTCCTCCCTTCAATGTCAAGGCTGACCCAAGCATCCTGATAAACGATGAAGATTATTCATGGTTACGGCGCAATAAGCAAATGACACAAGCGAAGAAAATGTGAAGACTTTCTCTCACAACTATTATGATGATACCATGCCAAATTTGTAACAGATGAGTATGCTATGCCAACTTTTTCAGAGTTCATTTGAAAACTATGAATTTAGGTCGAATTTTCTCTATAGGTGCATCTATGTTCATCTTTATAGTAAAGTTAATCACAAACTTGTGATTCACACAAATTTCAAAGAATTCAAATTTTAACTATTCAAATTTGAAAACTAATGGCACTAACAGAAAGTTTATAATTTTTCTAAAACTAATAGCACTAACAGAAAGTTTATAATTTTGCTGACCTAAAAGCAAAAAGAATTAAAAAATAAAGC
The DNA here is from genome assembly GCF_003073215.2 of Triticum urartu. NCBI lineage: Eukaryota > Viridiplantae > Streptophyta > Magnoliopsida > Poales > Poaceae > Triticum > Triticum urartu. Next base: position 718,166,836 of record NC_053028.1, read on the forward strand.
AAAAAACAAAAGAAAATAAATAATACAGAAAACAAAACAAAAAAACTGGAAAAAAAATAAAAATAGCAACAATAAGTATTTTGTTGTAAGTAGAAACAAAATAAAATAAATAAAGCAACAAAGAAAATAAAAAAACTAAAAAAGTGTTTTCAAATTTGAAAACTAATGGCACTAACAGAAAGTTTATAATTTTTCTAAAACTAAAAGCAAAAAACAAAAGGAACTAAATAATGCAGAAAACAAAACAAAAAAACTGGAAAAAAAATAGGGCTCGCCCCTGGCCCATTACCATTAGTCCCAGTTTGTGCCACAAACCGGGACTAAAGGGTTGGCCCTCGTTGCACCCACAGTTTAGTCCCACCTCGCCAACCGAAGGGCGCCCACACCTGTTTATAAGCCCGTCCCTCTCTACGTTGTTAAGCTCCTCTGAAAGTGAAAATAGATGCCCCTATACAGGAAATTGGACCTAAATTCATAATGAATTTCTATGAAATTCTTAGAAATTGATTATGAATTTAGGTTTAATTTTCTCTATAGGTGCATCTATGTTCACTAACAGAAAAGTTTATAATTTTTGTGACCTAAAAGAAATAAGAAATCACTAAAAAACTATAGGTATTTAGTTCTAAGTAGAAATGAAAAAATAAATAGCAAAAAAGAAAAAAAAATGCCTATAATATTTGTTATGGCTAACTAAAATTACCAAATTTAGTATAATGATAAAACACAGTAATATTAAATAGCATGAAAAAGAATGACTCAAAAATCAATTTTTATAGTAAAGTTATTCATAAACTAGTGATTCACACAAATTTTAAAAAATTTAAATTTAAACTATTCTAATTTTAAAACTAATGGCACTAACAGAAAGTTTATAATTTTGTGACGTAAAATAAAAAAGAAATCACTACAAAACTATAAGTATTTAGTTCTAAATAGAAATGAAAAAAATAGCAAAGGAAAAACAATGCCACCTACTGGGCCACCACGGCCTGAATACGACTAGAAACCCAACCATGGGCCAGGATTCAGGCCCGCAGCAGGCCCATTAGGCCCACAGGCATTGCAGTGACAGATTAGGCCCGAAAGCCTGCAGTTGAGAGGAGCTCGAGAGGGTGGGCGCAGCAGTGCTTATAAACCACTCCCGAGCCCTCTCAACTAGCGAGGTGGGACTAAACTTTTGGGCGCGGGGCCGCACAAGGCCATTGGTCCCGATTGGTGGGACGAACCGGGACCAAAGGGTTGCATTGGTCCCGGTTCGTTGCACAAACCTGGACCAATGCCCCCCTTTAGTCTCGGTTGGTGCCACCAACCGGGAACAAAGGCCGCCGCTTCCCGCCCTTTGGGCTGCTGAAAAGAGGCCTTAGGTCCCGGTTGGTGGCACCAACCGGGACTGAAGGGGGGCATTGGTCCCGGGTTGTGCCACGAATCGGGACCAATACCTTTCCTATATAACCAAACACTTAGGAAATTTCCCCCACCCGCCATTCTTCTCTCCAAACGCCGCCAGGCTGCTGCGCTGCTCCTCGACGCCGGCTGCCCCGACGTTGCCGTCGCCTCCCCTAGCCGCCCGAGGTCGTCGTCGCCACCCGCTCGCCGTCGCCTGTGCCCTTGCCCGACGCCGTCGCCGCTTGCCGCCCTGCCCCGATGCGCGTCGCGCGCCTCGGCCCGCCCGTCGCCGTCGCCCTGCCCCGCCCGTCGCCGTCGCCCCTGCCCCGCCCGTCGCCGTCGCCCCACCCTGCCCGTCGCCGTTTCCCTGGCCCGCCCGTCGCCGTCGCCCTGCCCGTTGGTCCGGCCGGCGCCCCTCCCCTGTTATTTTATATATATTATATATGCTTGTGTATATTGCTTCTTTGTGTATATTATGTATATATGTCATTATATGTATTGTGTATATTGCTTCTTTTCAGATTTTTTTTCATATATATGTTTGTATTTTGTATTTTGCTTTTTTATAAAAATGTATATATGTTTTTATGTTCTCTGTGTATATATGTTCATATATGCAAAAGTTAGATTTAAATATTTAGAAAAGGATTATCTATATATGTTCTCTGATTTAGTACATTTTAGGTTAGTTTCATTTTTAGAAAAGTTTTATATATTTAGGAGAGGAAAAAGGAAAATAAGAAGAGGAAAAAGGAGAAGAAGAGGAGAGGAAGAAAAGGAAGAGGAGAAGAAGAAAGGAATAGAGGAGAAGAAGAAAAAATAGAAAATTCTATTTTTTCTTCTTCTCCTCTATTCCTTTCTTCTTCTCCTCTTTTTTTCTTCTTTTTTTTCTTCAATCTTCTCCTCTATTCCTTTATTCTTCTCCTCTTTTTATTTCTTCTTCGTTTTCTTCAACACGAGGGGGGGGGGGTTGATGTAACCCCCTCCCGATAACTTCAACACGAGGGGGGGGGGTCGATATAACCCCCTCCCGATAACTTCAACACATGGGGGGGGTCGATATACCCCCTCCCAGATAACATTATTTTCCTGTGTATGTATGTCGTCGTTGTCAATATTACCCCCTCCCGAATAACTTCGACATGAGGGGCGGTCGATATATATACCCCCTCTCGACTGTGATAACTTATACCGCGGGAGCACCCCCCCGACCCTCTCGCTCGACCAAAACTCTCGAGGACACCCAAACCCTAGAAAAAAAATGTCGGTCTCCTACCCCCTCCCGCTGCGCCCCTACCCGACAAACTCTCTCGAGGCCACCCCAAACCCTTGAAGCTTTGCCAAGGCCACCCCAAACCCTAGAGAAGCATTGTCGAGGCCACTAATATGATTCCTTACTATGATCAGCTAGCTAGTTCTACGTTTTCCACTAATATATCCATCTGTCATGTTTGAATAATAATTGCCATGTTGTAAATATTTGTAGAAACTATGGACACCGCCCGAGACGAAGCAAAAGAAGCGTTGTTGAGGGACATAATCGCAGAAGGATGTGATGCCGTCTCGTTGTTTCTCAATGACACCGATGGTCTGGAAGGAGAGGGTGAAGAAGCTGGCTCCGGTGACCTAATGTCGGTGCAAGAAGGAGAACGTGAGGACGGCTCCGGTGACCCAATGCCGGTGCAAGAAGGAGACCGTGTTGACGGCCCCGGTGACTGATCCGAGTCCGGCCAGGTATATATATTAGTTAAGCCTGTGCTGACTAGCTAATTGATGCATTCATTGTTTTGGTATGTACACATATTAATTAAGTCTTTGTTCTTTTTTCTAGCCCTCCGGATCGAGCACAACTGAGGTAAAGAGACGAGGCCCGAAGAAAAAGTTGAGCTCGGATGAAAGGTTTGAGATCATAGCAATCGCGCCCGACGGCCAACCGATTGAACCCATCCGAACAAAGAACGCATTTGTTGCTCAGTGCGGGGTTCTGGTTAGGGACCAGATCCCAATCAGCATCCAGCAATGGTTAAAGCCGGCTACAGAAGACACTGAGATGTCTTACGTCAATGATATGCAGAAAAATGATCTTTGGACTAAGCGGAAGTCAAATTTCACCCTATCGCCAGAGGATGATCCGGAGAAGCCAGTTAAAGAGAAATTAATCAAGTCTTTTGCTCTTAAGAGGATGGCAGACCTATTCAGGAGGTGGAAGAAAGAGCTGAATAGGTTTGTCGATAAAAAAGAGACACCAGAATTCAAGGGCAAATATGAGAAGATCAGAGATCACTGGCCCGCATTTGTGGCCAACAAGACATCAGAAAAGAGTAAGAAGATGTCGGCGACAAACAAGAAAAATGCTGCGAAGAAGAAGCTTCACCATCGCACGGGGTCAGGTGGCTACCTCGTAACCCGGCCTAAGTGGGCCAAGGCTGAGAATGATCTGGTTGAAAAAGGGATCGAACCAGAGAAAATGAACTGGCCAGACCGTTGCCGGACTTGGTTCTTCGGGGCTGGCGGAACCTTGGACCCTGTAACAGGGAAGAGCATTTGGACGGACGAGCAACTTGACATACCCTTGAAGAAGCTTCGGTACTATATCAATGCAGTGCAGAAAGGGACGTTCCTTCCAGACAGAGAGAACGACGAGCTCATAAAGGCCCTCGGAAATCCTGAGCACCCTGGACGGACACGAGGCACGCTAGGCTCCATTCCGTGGAAGGCCGGGTTTCCGGACGCAGGCGGTTACAAAAGCCACGAGAGGAGGAAAAAAGTGCAGCAGACCGAACTGCAGGCGCTGCACGCAAGGGTACAAGCGATAGAGGAACGAGAAGCAAATCGCAGCAAACGACTTGCCGAAGCTTCCCCTGAAGTACCCCGCCATCTCAGCGGAGAAGCAGCGTGGCTTCCACCGAGCTGCTTCAGTCGGAGCTTGTCTTGACGGCTCCTGCCAGCTATCCCGTGGATGCTATCACGGAGGCTCAAAATTGCCACCTTATGACGCAATGGATTAATATGAAGGTCAAGGCGGTTGTTGGCTCTGTTTTTCCTAATGAACCCGGCGCAACTTTTCACTGTCGGCCGATTCCAAAAGGATATGCTAAGGTGATGGTGGATGAAATAATGGAGGGATTTGAGGACCTCCCGCTTGACCACCCTACCGGAGAAGGGGAGACTCGGCTGGGTTCTTCTCTGAAGACTCCATGCCTATGGCGGAAGGAGCTCATCAACCTTCCGAACTGGACGCCTCCGCCTCCTCCTCCTCCTCCGGCGAGTCAGGGCACTCCGCCTCCTCCACAGCCTCCTCCTCCGGCGAGTGACGATCAGGGCCCTCGGCCGGCTCCTTCTCCGGCGCGTCGCGGCACTCCGCCTCCTTCTCCGCCTGCGCCGGCGCGCCCGAGCAGCCAGCCTCCTCCTTCTCCGCCTAGTCAGCAAGGGCGGAAGAGACCCGCCGCCGCTCCGGCAGCTGCTCCGGCGCGTCGTAGTCCTTCTCCTCCGCCTCGTAAGCAAGTAAAGAAGACAGCCGCTCCGTCTGTTCGGCTGGCGTCTAGCAGTACAGCCAGAGGCGGGAGGACATACAGATTCGGTCCTTCTCTGAAGACTCCAGAGAAGTTACCATACGAGAGGACCCCGGGGGAGAACGCGAAGATCGCGCGAACTGAAGTGGATGACTGGTTTCAAGGGTTGAAAGCAAAGAGACATCCACCTCCGGAGGAGAAGGTAGATCCAGTGAAAGTGAAGCGCACTCTGGCTGCCCTGGCAAAACCACCCAAGTCTCTGCCGAAAGGCAACTATGAGCGCATTATTGCAAAGACATGGGACGAAACGGAGCGGTCGGGAAGTACAGTCAGTGATCAAAGGATGAAAGAACGACGAGCAGCTGGGAAACAAACTGCCCAGCTCGGCGAACAAGCGAAGCAATCGTGCCCCCCGCTCAAGGTGCCTAGCGACATCGTCTTTACGAGGATGGTGCCCGGTTATTGCAATCTTGACGATTACCTGCCCGACGATGTACATTATGATCCCATGGAGGTGCAGATACACAGATACGAGTACGGGAAGCCTCTCGTCAAAGATGAAAAATCACTAACAACGATGATGCAAAGATTGCATGATTGGTACTTGAAAATCTGCAGAGAGTCTGGGGGGAGGAGTACTTTGTATGCGAGAGTTAAACCGGAGCATGACCTCGTTGGAATTGAACTGTTGTCTATTCCATTTGAGGAGTTCTATCAGTTTTTCAATCAATTGGCCATCGATAAAGCAACGGTCACCTGCTACTGTCTGTAAGTACTACTACTTCTGTCATTAAGCCTCTCTATATAGCTCAGCTCTTTCATTGCATGTATTTATAATTATCCTCACTATATTATGCAGATTGAAGATCGCCGAATTGAAGAAAAGACAAATCGGTGATATTGGGTTCGTTAACACATATCTCATAGATGCAACTGAGGTTGAACATCGTCCCAAAGATACCGAGGCCAACTTGCTACGATCATTCAAAACTAATGAAAACAAAGATATAATACTCTTTCCTTACAACTTCAAGTGAGTGCTACTGTCTTGTGCATATTCGGTTTCCCTTATATATTAGTCCAGGTTATAGTAATGTAATTGATGAGTTATGCATACGTGCGCAGGTACCACTATATTCTCCTAGAGATTAGGCTTGAGCAGGGAGTAGTAACTGTCTTGGACTCTAAACGAAAAGATCCGCAGGAGTATGCGGACATGACTGAAATCCTCAAGAAGTTAAATCGATCATTATCCACCATAGCAGCAACTTTGTTCATTTCCTGATATCAAGTAATTGTTTTCATTGTCCGGCAGGGTTTGGAGAAAACTCACCAGAAAAGCTCCGGGACTGCCGAAGGAGCTGCAATTTAGACACCCAAAAGTAAGTACTATAGTAGCATGTTCCGCGCATCTCCTTGTGATTCAAGCACTAGTTTCATCAATACCATTTGGCATTCTTGCTTATCAGTTTGATTGACCTCTGTTTCTTGTAAAGTGGTTGTGGCAGGAACAAGGGAATGATTTCTGTGGATACTACGTCTGCGAGTCCATCCGTCACACGACCTGTGAGCGGGGCGGGTACTCTGACGAACAATATGAAGTGCGTAAATAACAATATTCACAATTTTATTTTATTACCATTATTTGTGTTGAGTTTCATTCATTCATATATATATGTATTGACCCCCTTCTTCAAATTAGATGTTTCGGATGCGGAATGAACTCCTAGCACCAGATCGCATGCGAGAAATTCAAAAGGAATTGGCGGCATTCTTTCTTGACCACGTGATCGCTGAAAACGGAGAATACTATGTGGACCATGCGTCCGTAATTTAGGAGATTATATTTGTAAGAGATAATTATTGTATATATGTAGCCGGTAGTGTCGGATAGATATACGAGAACTTGTTGTTCGACCAATCTCTTGGAGAAGGAGAGGTGGTCGATATCACTTCTCTCTGTATGCATATATGTTCATGACGATCTTCTGTTTCCTTCGTTTGCTTACTAGCTAGCTAGCGTGTCTAGTCCTTTCTATACGTATGTATAGTACGTAGCGTCGACCAAGCACAGACATAAAAGAGGACACTTCTCTCTATTAATTAGCTATCTAACACAATATATGAAATACCTAAATTAACCCCCCAAAACCCCCACCCCCCCCCCCCTTTCAAAAAAAAACAAAAACCCCAGCCACGGAAATGCTGATGCTTGGATGCCTATTGGTCCCGGTTGGTGCCACCAACCGGGACCAAAGGCCCTCCTGCCTGGGCTCAGCGCGCAGGCCACGTGGAGGCCCATCTGTCCCGGTTCTGGTTAGAACCGGGACTAAAGGTTCAGGGCATTAGTAACGACCCTTTAGTCCCGGTTCAGGAACCGGGACAAAAGGCCCTTACGAACCGGGACAAAAGGCCCGTTTTCTACTAGTGTATGTCCGCAAAGAGAAAAACAACTATGAAGTATGCAAGACCGTGTGGACAAGTGGACGAGTAAATAATTTGATTATCTTTATCCAGCTCATTGTCATTATGGTATTATTATTATTATTATCATGAGGTCTTGCATGTATGTGTATGTATGAATGATGCGACATGAGTTTTTGTACACTAATGTGTACATCTATTTGTATGAAGTTTAAATTATTGTTGTGTTAATCATAATGTGTATGATTGCTTACATTAGTTGTATGTTGTAATGTGGTTTCTTGTATCCTGTAATGTGTATCAGTTGTTGCAATGGCTGGAGGCTGAAGAGGTAGTTGTGGCGGGTGTCAGGTACAACCCACCAGAACTGATAACATATATCAATGGCAGGCAAGTAGGACCGCCCGCCACTGGATAGGCTCTAACAGAGGCGGGCTCCCCTGAGAGCCTGGCCCGCCACTGCTGGCCATTTGGCGCCCACCACTACTAGGCATTCCTGCAGTAGTGATGCCTATAACCAACTGTTTGGATGTGTAATGGGTACCCTACCGTTTAGTTATCTAGGAATAACAATTCACCATCTCAAGTTATCTAACAAGGAGTGGATGTTTATTGAAGATCGATTTGAAAAGAAACTGAGGAGCTGGAAGGGCAAGCTTATGTCATACGGAGGTCGGCTAATACTAATAAACTCAGTGCTCACGAGTATGCCAATGTTACTCTTGTCCTTCTTTGAGGTACATGTCGGGGTATGAAAAAGACTGGACTTCTATCGATCTCGATTCTTTTGGCAGAGTGATGAAATAAATAGGAAGTAGATGCTTACTAAATGGGACATCATTTGTAGGTTGAAGGACCAGGGTGGTCTTGGGGTTGAGAATTTATAGGTAAAGAACAGATGTCTGCTCAGTAAATAGATGTACAGACTTTCTGTGGAGACCAAAGACACGTGAGTACAAATTTTACGTAATAAGTACTTAGAATCTAAGACCCTGGCCCAGGTTACCGTGAGACCCAATGATTCACTGTTTTCGAAGGGCTTGATGACAACGAAAGTAGCTTTCTTCTATAGAATGAAATTCACCATTAGAGACGGTAATTCGACGAGATTCTGGGAGGATATGTGGTTAGGGAAAATGCCTTTGCCAAAACAGTATCCATCTCTCTATAACATTGTACAACGTAAGGAGGCTTATGTTGCTATAGTGTTATAGTCCAACCGTCTAAATATTTAATTCTGGAGATCTTTGGTAGGTTACCAATGGGAAGCATGGCTACACCTCGTCAGAAGGTTGATGGATGTGAACCTCTCTGATGTGTCTGATAGTATTCACTGGAAATTAACTACAAATGGATTTTTTCAACGAAATCTATGTATTTGGACCTAATTGATTCTGGTCCCATTCCGAAATCGCTACATATTTGGAAGATCAAGGTCCCATTAAGAATCAAAGTCTTCATGTGGTTTGTTCACAAGGAGGTGGTTCTGACTAAGTATAACTTGGCAAAACATAATAGGGAGGGTAGTCAAAGATGTAGCTTTTGTGATCAAGATGAAACAATCAAACATCTCTTTCTCGATTGTCCGTTGGCCAAACTTTATGGCGCTCAGTTCATATAACCTTTCTACTCCAAATAGTATTCACACATTATTTGGGACATGACTAAATGGAGTAGAGACAAATATTGCGAGGCATATTCGGATAGGAGTATGTGCATTACTTTGGATTATATGGAACTTTAAAAATGACATGGTTTTTAACGGACAAACTCGTATAAATTTTTTGCAGGTTATCTAAAGGGCCACTGCTTAGATCCGTATGTGGTCGTTGCTCACTTATGTGGAAGACGGGAGCCTTTGGTTACTAGGTCTGCCCGATGAAAGATGGTAGCTCGGAATATCTACAATCAGTTTTTGATGGCGGTCCAGCAATAGGATAGGTGTTTAGTCATCTCATTCTATTTTCACCGGTTGTGGCATTTTCTACTTTTTTATTCAACTCCGTCTGAGCTTGTTTTGGATCACAGACACTTCGGTCACTTGTCTTAAGAAAGGGGCTTCATGCATCACTCTGGTGTAGAGGCTGGGGTTAATCCTTCTTCCTAAAAAAATTGAAGGGGCAATTGGCCTTGGTATATATGATGAATAGATGCAAGTTTTTCTCAAAAATAAGAGGGCAATTGGTCGGCATCTTAAATGTAGCAACCCAAGGGGCATCGTGCCCAGATCCATATAATTAGATGAATGAAGCGTGGAATGATGTACATGTATATAAAATAAAGAGAAAGTGCTTAGTCGCTGACTCGCTGTGCTCGTTCTTTAAACAATAATGTCTTGACTTGTGTAGTCACCAAGAGCTAAAATGTGAACCTTTGGTGCTTATCCTTATGCGTATGCATATGACTAGAATATGCTGCTAGCATTATGCTTTCACATGTCTAGATTGTAAAATCGACTATAATTAGCAGTATGTATATTGGGTTGCAGCTGTCATTACACATTCATTACATGTCTAGACTAGAGTCAGACTATAATTAGTTAGCTGTACATATATGGCAATGCAGCTTTCATTACACATTCATCACACATATCTAGAGTCAACTCAAATTTCTTTTTTGGAAAATGAGAGCAGCCTCCGACCCGGTCGATGAACACATCCGAAAGTCAGCTCAATTATTTCGTACTTAAAGATGCATCCAGCCAGATTAGCTAAACTATCTCCGTCAAAGCGAGTAATTTAATCATATTTGGATGCAGATCTAGATCTCAATACAGTACCTCTCTGCTATGATATACCACATCCCCTCCCTCATAATATAAGCTTCACAAGACTAGGCGGCTGCAGGGCTTCTCTACAGGTGATTTCCATAGATGATTTTCCTTTATACATCGGTTATTGATTAACTGTGTTTAGGATGATGCTCTTTTTCATCATACCGCAGCTTCATGCATGCTTATTTGCTATCAGTTTGCAGCCAACATGTTAGTTGCCTACCTTCTTTGTCCAGTAAATAAGAGCTAGGATATTTATGGATTATGTTTATCTTACACATCAAAGTTTTTGAAGCTATTTGCATAATGGAAGATGATCTCTCTTCTGTACATATGTCTGAACGGGGAATCGAGTTTGTTCTAGCTACTTAATAGTCTCCTAATCAGTATGCTTTTTCTTAAAGCTAGGACAACTGGGGTGTATTTTCATAGCTTGGTACTAATGGATCACGAACCTAGTACCACAAGAAGTGACCTGGAGAGCATGCTACTTGATGAAGCATCGGAGCCCAAGGCCCAGCCATTATCAATTTTGGCAGAAGTTACAAATGATTTCGCTGATAAGCAGGAAATTGACGGAGGTGGTTTTGCGGTGCTATGTAAGGTATGTACAGAGAAAAATCTCCGATGTGGGGTCTCATCGGTGACTATAATTCCCCGTAAGTAGTGGGAGGGGGGTCGGTCACGAGGAAGGACTAGAGGTTAGCGGTGAGATGAATTTGCCAAGGAATTACTAGAGGCGACGAATTTTTCTTTTGAAGGTCCTTAGATTTAATCATCGGAGAGGAGGAATACAAGGTAAAGAAGAACAATGGGAGGTTGGGGGAGGATGATAGCGGAGGAGAGATGAGGGCGGAAGTGTGAGTCTCGTGGTGCCTTATATAGGCGGATTCCCAGCGCATGGTGGACGTAACGTAGTGCACACGACAGCAATGACGGTGATAACAGAGCATCTCCGGTGTGATAGGCATGCTTGGAAGATGTGCCTAAGGGAGCAGAGTGAGACCAGGGTCCAGGGCTTGGCTTCTTGCCGTTGGAAGCAAGACCTGAGCAAGGAGAGAGAGAGAGTGAGAGAGTGGAGGTTAGCGTGCTGGAGGGATGGGTTAGGAGGAGGTAGAAGCGGTCAACAGGGAAGCAACCCCAGTCTCCAATACGGCCAATAATAAAGGTACCATGGTTTCTTTTCTCTTTCATATATACATAGATCGTTTGTGCAACTTAATTTGAATTATTGTTGACTAGGTGTTTTGTTGGATCAGATCACAGCAGGGATGTATATTATTGACTTGATATGTTCCCTGGATGCTCATCCAACAGAGCCATGGTGAGTTAATATATATAACATATTTCTTCCAGTTAATATGTTCAAGTGAATGTGTAGGATGCCATTATCCTCTACAATATACATAATATCCATATTAGTTGTTACACAGGATTATAGCAGGTGATTCGAAAGGAAACATTCACACTTGGAACTATCAGACGCAGGCAAGTTGATGTCTTCTATGAATAATTGTAGTTCTCAATTTCGATTATGTACTGTAGGCTGGGGTGAGCAAATTTAACTGGTCATCACAAAAAAAAAACGGCTCTATCAAGCTGGGACAATGTAGGCAACAATCATCTGAGAAAACAAATTTGTAGTATGTTGGCAAATGAAAATGTATGACGTTTTTGAAGGCATCGAACTAACATTGTCGTTTGGATTTACTGGGCTGCAGGAACCAATGGACTCATTTGAAGTCTCAGAGCAAGAGCCTATAGGCATTCTTTCCGGCCAACTCCTTTATCACTAAGCATTCTTTTTGATAGCGTAAAAAAAAGACTTCTTTTTTCCGCATGGGGATACTATCATGTACGTATAAAGCCATTGAGATGCATTCCTAATAAATTGGTTTCACTGCAGAGGCTATTAAATTTGTTGCAAGGAAGCAGTGGGTGCTGGCTGGGACATCTGATGGCTTCGTCCATGTGTACCACTGCGACTTTGTAACAGAACCGCAAAGGATCACGAGTTTCAGTGCAAGCAGCTTTGATTCACTAGCCGTTCATTCAAGCAAGCGCTATGTGTTTTCATCAGGGTGGGGCATGACGCTTTGGGACTGGGACAAGGGCTGGCAGTGCGCACACGATTTTGACTATGTCGCAAATGAAGTTGCATTTAACCCACATGACGCCAACAGTTTCGCGAGTGCGGCGTATGGTGCAAATGCAGAGGTGGTTTAACCCACATGACGCCAACAGTCTGACACGGCATTCTCCTTTTCTCTCTAAGATTTGACGTAAGACGTGGTTTACTAATAGACCTCAACTCCTATATATCTGGTTGATGTTCAGATTTGGAGCCTTGATTCCGGTCGCCAAGAATATGATCTTCCTGGGCATTCCAAGGGTGTGAACTGCCTTGATTTTTTCACACGTGATGGTCGACAGTATTTGATCACTGGTTCTGATGATTGTACTGCCAAGGTAAAGTATATATACATATATGCCCGTTTTCATTGAACCCCACACTCGTAATGTAGTGTATCCCACATAACATTGCTAATGCTTATAACTCATACTATTTTTATCAAATCAGATATGGGACTTGCAGAACAAGTCCTGCATTCATACACTGGAAACTATGTCTCCAGTTACATCTGTCGTTTCCCTTCCAGATGCTCCGTATCTGATTACAGGATCAAAAACTCACATTGTTCATGTGTGGAGCTCAACTGATTTCCGGTAATTTATTATCAGATTGTGAATTAAATGGATCAATATACTCCCTTTAGATAAAAAAATATAGATGTCATGGATTTCACTGATAATCAAATGTTCACAAATAGGGCGCCTACTTTTCAGGCATACATGCATACATTTCTCACATCTTTTGTATTGTCTCAATTGTCTAACCATTTTCCTCCACCTCAGGTTGGAGAGAATTGTTAACATTGGCGGTGGCATGTGGAGTGGAAGTGATGATTTGGGACGTGTTCACAGTCTTGTGTGTTGTTTGGTGGGTTCACGAAGGTACGGGTCCTAGCTAGCATTTTTAATACCTTTTTACCACGTAAGAGCATATATTAATTGCTTCCTTGCCACATGCCTTGTATGTGGAAGCAATGATATAATTGAAGCTAATTAAATAGCTGACAGCCAGCAACCAAGCTTGCCAAACATCATACTCCCTCCATTCCTAAATATAAGCCCTATTAGTGATTCCAATATGGACCACATACGGAGCAAAATAAGTAAACCTACACTCTAAAATATGTCTACATACATCGGCATGTAGTCCACATTGAAATCTTAAAACATGTTACATTTAGAAACCGGAGGAGTATCATGTATTTTTAACAAAGTTTTGATTCCCAAACATTTATATTCTATCTTCTATACCTAAATAGCTAGCCCTCTTTCTCTGAACATGCAAGCATGCCACATCATGGCAGAACATCCATGAGAAAAGGCCCAACTACACTACCATATCTCTCCCAACATGCAAGCATGCCACTTCATCATGATATGCATGAAAAAAGTGACCCATCTCAACATGCAACCATACATGAGAATTTTCATTCTATTGTGGTATATATATATATATTTATTAAACATTTATATAGTAATGAAGCATAATAAATTATTTGTATTTTTAGTTTTAGATTTTTAAGTTATTACTTCAAATGTTCGTGTTTCATACAATGAATCTCATTGAAATATGTTGCAAAATATTTCCGTAAGAACATGCGGTGTATCATCTAGTATATATAGTAACCACATATTTAATATATGCGCAAATATTTTCATTAATGTTGTGATTTCTTATGATTGGAAACTTATAGAGCATAGTATATTCTCTGGCAGAGTTGTTATTGGACAAGAATTTGCAATATCAATCATGCATATCGATGACAACTAAGAAGCAAGAAAATTGCTAGTGATGGCATCGATCGACAATAAAGATTCCTTATTGACATGAGGAAATCCTAATTAATTGTAATGCCAAATAAGGGGGCGGCCGCGGCTATGATGTATATGCTATATCGTAGCCTCTTTTATTCCTTTAGAATTAGATAACTTCATTGAAATTACATTTTATTTGTCATTGTATCCCATTGCCTTGTAGTGGCACAGATATATGAATTGTATTTTGGTGAACAGTTTATGCGTGGGTGTGCTGAGGACTAAAAACAGATATTGTCTTGCTACTGACGAGCTCGACTTGATGTGACAACTCTACGTCCGATTGAAGAGGCTGAGATTTAATTCAGAAGACAAAGTCTTCACCTTATTCTCCTTGATCTAAGATCACTTAGACCTTTCCCAAACACTCGTGGTAAATTTCCAAGGAAGACTTCAGAAACCTTCACAAACTCGTTCCCCGGCAATCAATAATTGATTCTTGGATGCTACGAACATAATGCTTAACCTCTTAGAAGATCACAATATTCAATGGTAATAATTCTTCAATTCAGACAGAACACAATCTTCAGTAATGTTAAATCACTTCGGCCCTAGGTGTTTGGGGTTTTCCTCACTTAGTATTCGATCAGGTTCTCCATAGGATGGAATTTTCTAGATGACACTTGTCATGCAATAACTCGGAACAGCTAACCACCAAATGATGTTCCAGGATAGATATTTATAGCCCGGCCGCAACCCAAAAATGACCAATAAGGCCCGTTCAATCTGACCATTGATAGGGTCAGATACACCTGCCAACTAGCACTCTCTCAGGAACGTTCCAAACGTTCAAACTATCAATTTCGTCACGGTAGAAAAACCACACTGGCAGTTTCCTAACTGCTTAGTGAGGACATTGTCAATAGCGTCTCAAAGAACTTCATCTCTGAAGCTGAAGAAAATAAACTCTATTGCATGAGATTTTATAAGTCTTCACTCGAAGAAATAGGATAGGTTCCCTATGACTCGTTAACAATATGGTGTATCACCTAGACCCCGTTAATAATACGGTGTTCGTCATGACTCAGTTAAGAAGAAAAGGAACTATTAGAAGACAAAGTCTTGATTTTCCAATTATTTGGAATATTTCATTAAGGGTACACCAATTTCTCTATGTATTCCATGCATTTTAGGGGTTATATTTGATGGTTAAACCAAATCTTTAGGGACTATTCTCCCGTGTACACTCACAAATACATTAGTCCCTTAACCATTTTGTTGTTAGTACTTCAAAACCACAAAGCAGACACTAGCTACACGTACAGATCACTAGAGAAATGAGAGAATGAGCACATAAATTGTTTTGGAAAGTTCCAAAAATATTTTGGGTGATATGTGCATTGATCGTCGGCTTCTAGTGGCCGAACTCTGCTACGACTGAGGTCTTGATGTCCTCCTTGAATTCCACCCTGAGATGCTTGAGCAGCTCCATGATATCCTCCTTCGTGACGGGCTCCATCGCATCCCGATGTAGTCGATATGCTCTCTGTGGATGGTTCTCAATGATAGACGGCACCATGACGCACAAGAAGGAAGAGTTGCTGGCTTTATATACCAAGTGTTAACTACTCAGCAGCATCTCTATTTCTGTCGCTCGAATTGGTGGAACAGAGTGTTGGAGAACGTAGTATTTAAAAAAATTTATCTACGATCATGCAAGATCTATCTATGTGATGCATAGCAACGAGCAGGAGAGTGTGTCCACGTACCCTCGTAGACCGAAAGCTGAAACGTTAAGTAACGCGGTTGATGTAGTCGAATGTCTTCGCGATCCAACCGATCAAGTACCGAATGCACGGCACCTCTGTGATCTGCACACGTTTAGCTCGGTGACATCCCTCGTACTCTTGATCCAGCTGAGTCCTAGGGAGAGTTTCGTCAGCACGACGGCGTGATGACGGTGATGATGAAGTTACCGACGTAGGGCTTCGCCTAAGCACTACAACGATATGACCGAGGTGGAAATCTGTGGAGGGGAGCACCGCACACGGCTAAAACAACTGTTGACATCTGTGTCTATGGGGTGCCCCCTCCCCCGTATATAAAGGATTGGAGGAGGGGAGGGCCAGCCCTCTCTATGGCACGCCCCAAGGGGGATTTCTACTCCTAGTAGGAGTAGGTCCCCGCTTCCCTAGTTGCAGTAGGAGAAGAAGGAAGAGGGAGAAGGAGAGAAGGAAAGGCCCCCCCCCCCAAATTCAGATTGGGCTTGGGGGGGCGCGCGCCTCCCACTTGGCCGCCTCAATTGAATAAACAGTTATGTTCTCATGTCATGCAGATTACAAGTGTTGTTATTGCTCTATAGTTACCCATACTTATATTCTGTCTATTCTGCTTTGTCTTGAACAAATATTATTTGAACTGTGTCTCTATCTTGATTTGGCAACAAAAACTAGAATGATATAGACCATAAAGTGACCATGGTACATAGATATATGTTTGTTTCATGCTGTTATCCTGTCCACTTTACTACTGAACTCATTTACCAAAATGAGTTTCATATACAACATGGTAAACATGTGATGTGTCTGCTTGTTTCTCTTTTAGAATGCGGACAAAATATTGGAGAACAGTACCCCGTTATCCAATGGTAAAGGAAATAATGCAGATAAGGTTCAAGATAGTGAGACATCCCTGTTGGTCTCCAAGAAAGCCGATAAAAACTACCTTGACGACAGTGAGGGAACCCAAAAGTCCCGTCTTGATGTAGTGTTCGAGTTACTGGCCACTACTGCTGGCACAAGCTCTTCGAACTCGCTGCCTGAATCAATTCGTCTTCTTGAGTCTCAACTTCAAGTTGAAAGATATCGATCAGATGTGCTGCGACAGAAAGCTGAAGGACTGAGGTAGTCTCTGCAGAATTCAGATGCATATTTTCTGGTGCAACAGCAAGCGCTGGAGGATTTAAGCGCCAAACAAGAGAAAGTTAATAAGCTTGCTAAGCATCTTGCCAGCATTATGGGTACCCAGGATATTGTTTCTTGAGATCTTCTGAAGTGGTTTCAGTTCTAGATTTGTTTTGCTGCGGCGTTTATTTGCGCTGGTCGCCAACTTTGACAACCAGTGTATTTGATATGCTGCTTTGTTCCCTATATTTGCACTGGTGGCGAACTTTGATGCCCAGTGGATGTAATATGTGTAATAGCCGTGATAGCCTAGAGTTAGTTGCTTGCTTATTTATTTCGTTGTAGTCCTATTTATTTGTTTGCTTCTAGTCATTGCAGTTCTTTTTCCGCGGTTAGCTAGTGGCTGCAATAACCTATTTTTTAAAACTAGGCCACAATAACCATGGGCTAATATTTACTGTAGTGACACTGGGCCTCCTACTAGCTGGCCGTAGAAATAGTGGGCCTTCTACGGGCCGTAGAAACAATGGGCCTTCTACGGGCCGTAGAAACAATGGGGCTTCTACGGGCCATATTATCAATGGGCCTTATACGGGCCGTATAATCGATTGGCCAAACATGGGCCAAACAGACCGCATTATTGCGGCAAACGGGCTAGAGTTGGAATCGTCCGTTCATGGGCCGAACATAACGGGACATCGTTAATAGGCCGTATTTGATGACGCTATGAAATCGGCCCAACATATTAACGGACCACAAACGGGCCGACTGTAACCACGGGCTGAATTTGGCTCACAAGAAGAAAATGACAGTAACGGGCCATAAGTAAACGAATGCTGG
The DNA here is from genome assembly GCF_003073215.2 of Triticum urartu. Taxonomy (NCBI): domain Eukaryota; kingdom Viridiplantae; phylum Streptophyta; class Magnoliopsida; order Poales; family Poaceae; genus Triticum; species Triticum urartu. Next base: position 718,184,565 of record NC_053028.1, read on the forward strand.
AAATGAGCCCAAGAATAAATGGGCTCTGAGAAGGCCGAAAGATAACATTGGCTGGAAACGGCCCAATGGAATAACGGGCCATTAATGGGTATAAAGTGATACACTGTTCATTATGGGCCAGTTTCACCACGGGCCGTTAATGGGTGTAAAGTGATACACTATTCATTACGGGCCAGTTTCACCACGGGCCGTTAATGGGTGTAAAGTGATACACTGTTCATTACGAGTCAGTTTCACCACGGGCCGTTAATAGGCCAAGAGTTACATATGGCCTCATATGGGCCGAAAGACGTCATGGGCCATACATGGGCCAGAAGTGAAAACGGGCTGGAATCATAGTGGAGGGCCCAGATGACGCTACTGGGCCTAATTCGAATAGGGCGTAATGGGCCTTGGGTTAGCGGGCTGTAAATGGGCTATATGCGAACAGGCCGTTAACAGGCTTTCCATGGGCCGACCCGCCACCTTTTGGCCAAGTCAAACGGGCCGGCCTTTTCATAGGAATGGGCCTCTGTTGGGCCGTTCCACGTGTCGATGTATCATAGGCGCCTATCTGACCCACTAACGAGCTGACACGTGTTTCGTCCGGCCAATAAGAATTTTACACGTGGAAATTTCCCATTGGTCGGGGCTGTTATCGGGTTATAGGATCCAAAACCCTACCCGATAGCTTAACGGCGTTCCGTTACGGTGGATGTCACGTGTCGGTCACCCTTGACGAAAGCACTTCTGTAACGCGCGATTTATCGTCATGGAAGTTGACACTTCCGTGATGATAATTTTGGCAATGTCATGGAACACTTCTACGACAGCACAGGTATGACTATCTTGATTCTGTCATAAAGTTGTCATGGATGTACATGCATGACAGAAAACGCGACCTACTGTGACAAACACGTATCATCACGGAAGTGTATTTTTTTTGTAGTGTAGATAATATTTTTGGTATTTTTGGTATAGAGATGCAAAACTAAAAAGTAAAAGGCAAAGTAAAAAAGCAAAGCAATAAGAAAGTGATGGAGATTGATATGATGAGATTAGACCCGGGGGCCATAGGTTTCACTAGTGTCTTCTCTCAAGAGCATAAGTATTCTACGGTGGGCGAACAAATTACTGTTGAGCAATTGACAGAATTGAGCATAGTTATGAGAATATCTAGGTATGATCATGTATATAGGCATCACGTCCGATACAAGTAGACCGACTCCTGCCTGCATCTACTACTATTACTCCACTCATGGACCGCTATCCAGCATGCATCTAGAGTATTAAGTTAAAAACAAAGTAACGCCTTAAGCAAGATGACATGATGTAGAGGGATAGTTTCATGCAGTATGATAAAAACCCCATCTTGTTATCCTCGATGGCAACAATACAATACGTGCCTTGCTGCCCCTTCTGTCACTGGGAAAGGACACCGCAAGATTGAACCCAAAGATAAGCACTTCTCCCATGGCAAGAAAAACCAATCTAGTAGGCCAAACCAAACTGATAATTCGAAGAGACTTGCAAAGATGACCAATCATACATAAAAGAATTCAGAGAATATTCAAATATTATTCATAGATAGACTTGATCATAAACCCACAATTCATCGGTCTCAACAAACACACTGCAAAAAGAAGATTACATCGAATAGATCTCCACGAGAGAGGGGGAGAACATTGTATTGAGATCCAAAAAGAGAGAAGAAGCCATCTAGCTAATAACTATGGACCCGAAGGTCTGAGCTAAACTACTCACACTTCATCGGAGAGACTATGATGATGTAGAAGCCCTCCGTGATGACGGCCCTCTCTGGCGGAGCTTCGGAACAGGCCCCAAGATGGGATCTCGTGGATACAGAAAGTTGCGGCGGTGGAATTAGGTTTTTGGCTCCGTATCTGGTCGTTTGGGGTACGTAGGTATATATAGGAGGAAGGAGTACGTCGGTGGAGCAAGAGGGGGCCCACGAGGCAGGGGCGCGCCCTCCAACCTCGTGACCGCCTCTTTTGTTCCTTGGCGTAGGGTCCAAGTCTCCTGGATCACGTTCGGTGAGAAAATCATGTTCCCGAAGGTTTCATTCCGTTTGGACTCTGTTTGATATTCCGTTTCTTCGAAGCACTGAAATAGGCAAAAAAAACAGCAATTCTGGGCTGGGCCTCCGGTTAATAGGTTAGTCCCAAAAATAATATAAAAGTGGAAAATACAGCCCAATACAGTCCAAAACAGTAGATAATATAGCATGGAGCAATAAAAAATTATAGATACGTTGGAGACGTATCAGCTTGCACTTGAGCATACCTGCACGGCGCAAGAGATCAAGAGAGTACTTCTTCTGGGTGAGAGCCAAACTGCCACGAGACTGATGAGCGACCTCAATAGCCAGGAGAAAATGAAGCTGTCCCAAATCCTTAACTGTAAAATCACGACCAAGTGCAGTCACAAGAGCATCAGCAGCCGTCGGGGATGAACTCACCAGGACAATATCATCCACATACACAAGGAGGTACATGGTCACACTCGGTCGCTGAAACAAGAACAGTTTAGGATCAGCTGTCGAAGGGATGAACCCATGAGTGCGTAGAGCTAATGCCAGGCAAGCATGCCAGGCACGGGGAGCCTGCTTCAGTCCATATATGGCTTTCGTCAGATGACAGAGATGATGAGGCTGAGTGTGCTCAACAAATCCAGGTGGTTGCCGCATGTAAACCTCTTCTTCAAGCAATCCATGAAGAAAAGCGTTCTGAACATCAAGCTGGCGGAGAGACCATCCGCGAGAAACTGCCAGAGATAGAAGAAGTCGAATAGTGGTAGGCTTGACAACTGGGCTGAATGTATCCTCATAGTCTAGGCCCTGACGTTGTTTAAAGCCCTTAGCCACGAGGCGCGCTTTGTAGCGCTCAATGGAACCATCTGCATGTTTCTTCACCTTGAACACCCACTTTGAATAAATGATGTTGACGCAAGACGGAGGGGAACAAGTGTCCATGTCTTATTCTTCATAATAGCATGATATTCTTGTTCCATAGCAGCCCTCCAATGTGGAATACTCATAGCGGCTTGATAACTGCGTGGTTCGGCGGTGGGATCATCCACAACATGAGCCAGGCAAGCAGCAAGATAGGTGACCGTGCCATCGGTGCGCTCCTTGGGACGAACAATGCCACTGCGGCTGCGAGTGTGTGGACGCCACGGGGGAGCAAACACCGGGGCCGGCGGGATGTCCGGAGCAGGTGAGGCTGGTCCAGGGGACTCTGGCGAAGAAGAACCGGGTGACGTCGGGCCGGGCGACGGCGGACCAGGCGACAACAAGCCAGGCGTAGGCCCCGGCGGCGTGTGAGCCGCTACAGACCCGGGCGAAGTAGGCACCAAGGACGCCCGTGCGGATGGTGAGGGCGACGTTGGAGGGAAGTCCGGGCGAGGAGGTGGCGATGGAGACTGCTCAAAGGAGGCCGTCGCAGGCTCTGGCCCGGTCGCAGTAGCCAGCATGGGCTCCAGCCCAGGCGCGGTTGGAGACGGGGCGCCCGGTGCGGGGTCGAGGACGGGAGGCGGTGCATGCACCGGCCAATCGACGTGCACCACAGGCGATGTAGCGGGTCCATCAGGGAGGAGTTCTAGGCGAGCTCCACGTCCAATTCCTGCACCATGATTAGGTAACAACACAGGCAAATATGCAACATCTTCAAATTGGCCAGGCATAAGAGGAGATGAATGCATAAAAGGTGTTGTGGTGGATGGCTGAGGCATGGCAGAAAAAGGGAAGACGGTCTCATCAAAAACAACATCCCGAGATATGTAGACTCGATTGGTTAGGACATGGAGACACTTGTAGCCTTTATGGAGAGAACTATACCCTAAGAACACACACTTTTTGGAGCGAAAATCAAGTTTGCGATCATTATAAGGACGAAGATGAGGCCAACAGGCACACCCGAACACCTTAAAAAAGGTATAGTCAGGAGTTTCACCTAAGAGAAGCTCAATCGGAATTTTCATATTAAGAACACGTGTAGGTAATCTGTTAATGAGAAAACACGCGGTAGTAGAAGCATCACTCCAAAAATGAGAGGGTACAGAAGCACGAGCAAGAAGTGTGAGGCCGGTCTCAACTATATGGCGATGTTTGCGCTCAACAGCGCCATTCTGCTGATGTGTATGCGGGCATGATAAACGATGAGAGATCCCAAGCTTATTAAAGAAGGTGTTGAGGTTGCGATATTCGCCCCCCCCCCCCAATCTGATTGAACATGGATAATTTTATGCTTGAGTAGACATTCAACATGCAATTGAAACTGTATGAAGATATCCAACACATCAGATTTGCGCTTAAGAAGATAAAGCCAAGTGAAGCGACTATAGGCATCAACAAAACTGACATAATAGATGTGACCACTAACAGATGTTTGTGTCGGACCCCACACATCAGAACATCAGAAAACACAATTTCAAGAGGGTTCTCTACTTCTCTAGTAGATGAAACGAAAGGTAGCTGATGACTCTTGCCTTGCTGACAGGCATCACACACGGACATCTCTTTATTGCTAGGCACTAATGGCAGCTCATGATGGTGGATTATGTGGCGAACGATGGGTGTGGCAGGGTGACCAAAGCGAGAGTGCCACTGGGAAGGCGACACACGAACACCGTTGAAGACGCACGGGGCAGATGGATCCTCCAAACGGTACAACCCTTGGCTCAACCGGACACTAAGCAGAACGTCCTGGGTTGCTCGATCCTTAACAAAAAGATTAAAAGGGTGAAATTCACATATGACATGATTATCAAGGGTGAGCTTAGGGACAGATAAAAGATTACGAGTTACTGAGGGTACCCGTAAAACATTACAAAGATGGAGCTTCCTAGAGGGATGACTAGTTAAAAGAGATGCTTGGCCAATATGAGAGATGGGCATACCTACACCATTGGCGGTGTGAACCTGATCGTGCCCGTATTAGGGCTGGTAGGTGGAGAGTTTGTTGAGCTCGTTCGAACGTGATCCGTGGCGCCGGTGTCCATGTACCAGGCTGGATCAACAGGGTAGGATGGTGTGTATCCCTACTCGACGCGCGGGTCCTTGCCCTTGGCGGTGATGTGGGTAGACGGGACGGCAGCGATGTGGGCAGCCAGGGCGGCAGCGGGAGGACCAAAGTCTGCCATGGCAAACTGGCGCTCGTTGCCCTTGCCGTCGTTGCCGATGCCAAGGAAGCTCCTCTGAAAGCGGCGGTGACACTTGGAGGCGACATGGCATTCACGACCACATAGCTGGCACACCACCCTAGTGTTAGGGCCCCCACCCAGGGTCGATGCAGGGGCGGGGCTGCCTTGACAGGTGACGGGGCAGGTGGGCGCTGGCCACGAGAGGCCCAGAAGGCCGCCGGCTGGGCGGTGATGGTGGCAGAGGAGCGACGAGCCTCGACGCGTTGCTCGGTGAAGAGGAGGCGTGAGTAGAGCTCGTGAGGAGGCATCGCTGGCTTGGCGTTGTGGACGGCCTCGGCGAGATTGTCGTAGTCGGCGTAGAGGCCTTTGATGACGAAGCCGGCGAACTCCTCGTCTCTAAGTGGCCGACCAATAGAGGTGAGCGTGTCCGCCAGCACCTTCATCTTGTTGAAGTAGGTCGTAGCGGAGGAGTCCAGCTTCTTGATGTCAGGGAGTTCGCTGCGAAGGGCCGTCGAGCGGGAGGTAGAGACCTGGGCAAAGGCGTGCTCCAGGGTCGTCCAGGCATCCATGGAGGTGGCGGCGAAGAGACAAAGTCCAGCGACCCCGTCGCCGAGGCAACCCTGGATGGCATAGAGGATCGCCTGGTCCTGCTGCACCCACATACGGTGTTCCGGGTTGATGGCTGGGCCGTGGACGGTAGGGATGACCTGCGAAGGACACGTTAATGAACCATCAACAAACCCGAGGAGAGACCGGCTGCGTAGCAGTGGTAGGACCTTGGCACGCCAGAACAAGTAGTTGTCCGGCGTGAGTCGGATGGCGATCAAGTTGTCGAAGTGGAAAGGCCCGGTGGGCGTGATTGCGCCAGCAGCAGGGACGATTGGCAGCGGAGCCGCGACAGGATCCACGACCGTGACCGATGCCGCGGGTGGCGGCGCGCGGACGATCGGGATCACGGCCGCGGGTGGTGCCGTGAGCGAGGCTGCGGGTGGCTCCGCGGGTAGCGTCTCCCCCGTGGTCGCCGGGATGACGACGAGTGTCGAGGAGGATCCAGAGGAGGCCATCGCGGGCGGCGGTGGCACGACTGTTGCTGAGGCCGTCTCGTGCGGTGACGGTGGAATTGGCGCTGAAAACAGGGAGCCGACGGCGGTGGTGCCGAAGAACTGAGGCACTGATGGAGCCAGGGGGCGAGGTGGGAGGTTGAGGAGGGCGGCAAGCGTCGCGGTGATAGACCCGGAGCTAGCGGCGCCCGAGGTGGAAGCGGTCATGGCGCCGGCGGCGGCAGCCCTAGGGTTTAGGGTTTTGGTGCGGCGGCGGCGGCGGGTGGGGTGGAGGTGGAGGACCTAGGTTAGACTCGATACCATATAAAACGTAGGTTTTGGGGGAACTGGCTCAACCCTCAAAGAGGTGGCCTATCACATATATATAATGATGACATACAAGTCCAATACCAATAAAATATGGTTTACACAGTAGGGCTACAATACGAAGTCTAACAGGTATATCCCTCATGTTTGGGGACAGTGGACACTTTCTTTATTGACGTGTAGCCTTTCCTCAAAACAAAAGCAAAAACATGATGTCAAGTTATTTCTTTACGGACAGCTAAAAGACCAGGTATAGCACGATTGTGTAATATGTATGGCATATAACAGATCAGAAAGAGGAATTTGTAGGTACCTTACCAAGCTGATCGCTTGGTCAGAAAGAGGAATTTGAGAATACCTCCTCTGGTTTCCTCCGGGCGTACCCAGCTGACCTGCAATCCATGGACCAAACTGCTGTTGTTGTCGGCGTGGAAGCTCCTGCTCCACCGTCAATCACGGACTGCGACTGGACGGAGCTTCCTGCGGACATACTCGTTAGTATCTTCGGCACCCTGCAGATCCCGGATCTCTTCAGCTCCGGCGGTGTCTGCTGTTCATGGCAGCGCAGCCACCTGGAAGCCCGCCGGTTCCGGCTGTGCTCGCCGCACCAGGGCCCCTGCCTGGTCTACTCCGCGGCAGACCGTGACGACAGCACGGCCACACTGCACCACCTGACCACGGACAAGCTCTGCCACGTCACCATCCTGGGCCCTGCCTTTCGCTCCCGTTATGTCATGGGCTCGTCCCACGGCTGGCTCATCACAGCAGACGACCGGTCCCATCTCATCCTCGTCAACCCCATAACCGGTGCTCAGGTCAGCATGCCGCCACCGGAAACCATGCCCAACGTCGAGCTCCGTTATGATGAGGATGACCACAAACTGGATGCCTACGATCTTATTTATGTGGACACGGTGCCACATGAATTCCACCGGAAAATAAAGCCATATGGACTTTCACTCGAACAAGGTCGCTTTTGCTTCGACATGATTGTAGCCATGTCGTGCAACCCGTCTAGTAAAGATTGCATCGTGCTACGTGTACACGAGCCTAATAACCTGCTCTCCTATGCTAGGGTTGGGGACACCAAGTGGACCTGGGTTGATACACATGAAGAATGCAAGAACTATGTTGATCTTTGTTACGATAGCAGTGATGGTTTGTTCTATGCTCTTCAAGGTTGTGGTGATGTGCATACCATTGATCTCCATGGACCATCTGCACTGGTGAATATTGTCTACAAGCACAAGGCCGATTACCGTACCGACAGTAAGTTTATTGTACAAGCACCATGGGGCGAATTTTTCCAGATATGGAGGTGGGATCGATATCTTGAGGATGACGAGGAGGTGGTGGACGACCACGACGATAATGATGCCGATGAGGTGCGGAAGAGTTAGAGATGATGGGGGCAGAGATAGAGATTGATGAGGACAAGGAGGAAATAGAATTGGACGTGGAGGAGCATGAAAAGGTAGAAGTGGTGGGCGAGAATTTGAAGACGGAGACTGAAACAGAAGAGGAAGAGGAAGAAATAGAATCAAAAGTGGAGGAGCGTGAAGAGGTAGAAGTGGTGAGCGAGGATTTGGAGACAGAGAATGAAACAAAGGAGGACAAGGAGGCAGCAGATAATGCAGATGTGTCATTGGAAGGGGACGAGGATGAGGAGGAGGAGGAGGTGGTGGCAGAGAACGCAGACATGTTTGTGGAGGAGAAGGCGCACAATGCAGATGTGGCGGTGGAAGAGAAGGTCGATGAGAAGTGGGTCATGGAGGAGGACAAAGAGAAAGAGCGCATGACATCCCGATTTGTTGTCTACAAAATTGATTTTGTCAAACAAAAGCTTACCAAAGTACACCACCTCAAAGATCACATGCTGTTCACGGGTTTCAACACTTCATTTTTAGTTTCGGCGAAGGACTTCCCCACATTAATACCAAATAGCATCTACCATGCGGATGACTTGAACCATAATACTTACTCCAAGAGATTTTCAGATGGACGGTCTTTGATTGACGAGGGCCTTCGGCAGGTTTTTATCTTCAATATGGAAGATAGTAGTTTCACGAATATACTGGTTCCTAATTCTTCAAGATTGAATTGGCCCCCACCGGTTTGGATCCAGCCATAACTTTCTTAAGCATAGATAAATTTATGTACCTACGACAAGAAAGTTGTAAAGTTTGGTGTTTCATCATTTAGGAATATTTTAAAGTTATTCAATCAGACCTTGTTGAAATGAAGATTTCCCCTATCTGTTCCTACATACCTGTAGTTTCATCTCATAGTTAATACAACTTAATATTGTGCAGTATGGTTATAGTTATTTATATTATCTCTATTTATGAATAATATTTGTGATATATATGCATTGAAGGTGGTTGTGTAATTGCTTGTTTTTTATGCAAAAGGTAGGAATATGTACTGACTTATGGTTCCAAAGTTTCAGATTGAACAAATATTATTCAGTTGCTTGATAGCTATCATTAACCGCATCTCGGCAAAACACTACGCATAAAGTACCTTTGTTAGGTCGTCCAAATGTTGAACAAAGATCGTCTTTAATTGAATCTTGGCAAAACAAAAAACCAAATCAAGGGCAGCATCTCGTGGGACTTCAGAGAACCGCCTAATAATTACACTGGCACCTCTAGTAATCTTTTATATTTGCATTGGTGTTGATGACAAAACAGTCCAGTTTTTTATCTAAGCAGTCAACTCTTAATCAGGATGTAACTTCTGCCAAGGGTTGACTTGCTGCTGGACTGCTTACATGAGAATCTTGTCTAAAACTCTAAATAGTACTTTGTTCCAAAATATAGTGCGTCCTCGGTTTCCGCGCTTAACTTTGACCATAAATTTAACCAACGAGACCTGCAGTCGGTCTCATTGGTTAAATTTATGGTCAAAGTTGAACCTCAAAAAGCATGGGTGCACTATATTTTGGAACGGAGGGAGTAATGGATCTGTGAGTGCTATTTTCCATACTTTTGTTACGACTATGAGTGGAGCAAATTCCAGTAACGGTTGATTCATACTGGTGGGTGCAGTTACCCCGCAAAAAAAAAAGGACTGGTGGTTCCTGAGCTGCATGGTGCTCACTCGCGAGCACTACGCTTGGTGCTTAACGTCTCTTAGAATCTCCTGAGTTTGTGATATTATCCTTAATGAACTGTTGACCATTCTATCCATTTTTTGCTGCAGCGAGTGAAACCCATGTTGGTCTTAGACCAGTTACTCACCAATCGGCTTGTGATGGCCCCATTGCCAACACAAGAAGAAACGTCGGTGGCTGTTGGGACGTGGGTATACTAAGAAAAGGGTCCGAATGAGCAGGAAAGGCAAACAAGAAGCCTGATGGTGGCTGAATGCAGAGGGAGGCGGCAACCTGTGAAATACAATTATCTCGCCTTGTTGTTTGTTGTGGGTCTCTTTGGCAGCACATGAAGCTGGTGGCGAAGGGGTTGGCGTCTGAATTCTTTAGAACGATGAAAAGTCCTTTATTGAAAAAAATCAGGAACTAGCTCGTATTGCAGTTTGGCATGTGTTTCGAAGAGGGTAAACAAACAAACAAACAAACTGCAAGGGAGTCTGCATTGCTCTGTGACTCTGTCCTCTGTTTCTCCCAAAGCAGAGGAAGGGGTAAATGGGTCTGATCTGTTAGTATTAGCTTGCCACTGGTCAATAGAGGAAGGAATAGAGATTCTATTGAAAAACATGGAACCAGATAGGGATTCCTTCCTATTCCTTGATGAACGATGCATGTTTGGCCCCATCTGTTGACGGAAGAATTTTCTCCTGACATACCTACGAATGACTTCCGAACTAGCTGATGCAGTTTTCCTAAATTCATGAATACCAGAGAAGTTATTATTTGTTCCACACAAACATGCATCTGTTTAACGTGGATATAAATGCGCTGAGTTGCTTGGATTACAACATACATATTCTGTGGTTCATTCACCTATTTGTATTCTACGGGCGTGTATCATCTATCTCCACTTACACCTGAAACTGCAGACTGCTAACACTAAGTTGTAACCATGAGTAGTACTACTTAACTGAAAAAAAACAGCAGTTGTTTCTAATAAAATTGTTCACTACATACCCAGATTGAACATGACTACTATTGGAGTAAGTGATAGGAGGAAGGGTACCTGCAGCCGAGAAGAAAGATTCGCCATGGAGGAGATCCCAGCGGTGGCGACTACCATGTACAGATCCATCACTAGTTAGACAAGATTCCTGTTCCTAACGATTATACAAGCTTATTCGCATGATTAAACATACATATCATATCACTTGCACTTTCGAATAATTCTAAATCCTACAACCACTAAGAGAACAAACATTTGAATACCCTGTAGTACCAGAACTGAGATGTCGTGTATTGTTCTACTAGTATGGAGTCTCCGCAGGGTGCTTGAGACTAATCTCCCTTCCCCTCTCGGTCACTAAGCATCCTATGCAGCAAAATCATTAAAAGAGAAACAGATTCAGATCTCGTGCTGGTGGCTGGCTGGTGACGCCAGTCTCAAGGCGGATGCATTACAGACAACGCTAAAGCATCCACCAGCATGTTGCTGGGTGAACAAAACAAAGCTTCAGATTTTGCACCTTGCGCTGATTTCATGCTGTGCGAATGAACTTTTAATAAGCACTACCGGCGGCAAAGAAATCAGAAGGACACATAGAGTTCTAAATCTCCCATGGCTGCTTACTTTACTGTTCTGCATCTCTTTTCTCGTGGTTGGTTGGTGTAGGCAGAAATAACTGTGTCCAGGGGAAATGCATGTGTGGATCAAATGCCCTGGGTGAGTAGTGTAGTTCCTATAGTTTAAGAAATGAAATGACAACACTACTAACTCACATGCTAATGGTATGAACTTTGCCCTTAATACTTCGTTAAGTTGCGGAAGTGGTAGAAGCTTATACGTACCATTGCGTCACTTCTGGATCATCGGTGGGACTCTCGCCATCGGAATCTCCCTTCCTTTAGCAACCAGATCCACTGTCTGCTAGGCACCGGTGTTGCAGGCGTGCTTGCATCATTATCCGCATCGATTCGGCGACACTACTGTGAAAACTGAAAAGGCTTATAGGTGATCCCAAATGAGTGGCAGTCGGGACGAGGCACCAGCCACAGCTATTTTGGAAGAGTAGCACTAATTTAGATACATTAAAACCGAGCACCTTTCCTGCCCTCTCAGGCTATTAGTATTTGTATCCGTTGGATCGTCACTTAAGGGCGTTTTCATCCATCCGATTGTCTACCGAGTACTAAAAGGTGACCGCCACTGCTATTGCTCTCGCAGTGGCGGGCGAAGCATCATACCCGCCACAAGTGAATTGTCTTTGAGACCCCCTTTGGGTGAAGACTTCTAGTGGCGGGCAACCCGCTCCGCCCGCCACAGCTATATCGGAGATTCGGATGGCAGTGGCGGGTGGCGCGAGCGGCCCGCCACACATATCTTTCAGCAACTCGCGCCGGAGTGGTTCAAAAATTGCGAAATAAAATTAGGGTTTCTAAGCTTCATCCGCCCGCAGCTTCCACACTCGAACAAAGCAATCCCAGAGTCACATCTAGAAAACATGTTTCATCTAAATAGCTAGTCTGAAACAAAATGAAGAACAGACGACGGCGATTACCTTTCTGATTCTGATGAATTAGTAGATGGATTATTACTGGACTAATTCTGCAGCACTAATTATTGAAGTTTACTAATGGTACTCCACTCATAGCACTAATCGTACCACTGCTTCCACACTCGAATTCAGCACTCCCAAACTGACATTTAGAAAACATGCTTCGGTTTCCCCATGAAAAAGTTCCACAAATTTCCCCTGCCACAGAAATGAAATCCCGCACGAAGAGCAAGCGTATCCCCGTGCCTGACCCCTGGAAACGGAGCGCAGCACTAAATCTCCCAACAGCAGACGAATGCAAACAAGGACGTCGATTATAGTCACATATTGTATAAATTTTGATTTGATGCATATAGAACAAGGTATTATGCAATTCCATGGTTTGTCGTCCAAACAAGATTTGGTATTGAAACCTTACTGGGATTCCATGGGCCAATTCCATGACATCCAAACAAGTGAAATCGTATTCATGTCCATTACAGTTTCCTCACTAAATTGGTATTGAAATCAATTCAATACGGAGTCCTCCAATACAGACATCCAAACGCACCGTAAGCATTTACTAAAAATAAACTAGTTATATTAATTCAATTAGTTCAAATCTCATATACCTAATTAATATCTAGCTATAATTCATCTAACAATTGACATTAATATTTAACTTTTCTATCTAATTCATATCTAAAATTTCACATTAATCTAACATTCTTATCTAGGTAATTAATCTAATTAACAATATGACATGCATTAATCTAAAAAACAGAAAACAGAAAATAAGTAAAAAAATGTGTGTGTGTCTGTGTATGTGTGTGTGTGTGTGTACGTACGAGCGGGGGCGGCGGTGTACGGGCGGTGGCGCGAGACGGTGACGACAGGGACGGCGCGACGGGGGCGGCGGCGTACGGGCGGCGGCGCGAGACAGCGACGACGGGGATGCTGCAACGGGGACGGGGATGGCCGGGGCGCGCACGACGACGGGGACGGGGACGGCCGGGCGCGCGCAACGCCGGGGACGGCCGGGGCGCGACGACGTCGACGGGGACGGGGCGCGATACGAGGCGGGGGCAGGGACGGCGACGAAGACGAACAACTAACTGAAAATTTTCGTAAGTGTTGTATATATAGGAGAGCCATCAACCGGTACTAAAGGCCAACTTTGGCCAGGCCAAGAGGCGGGAAAAGCAGGGCATTAGTACCGGTTTGTGGCTCCAACCGGTACTAAAGACCACCCTTTAGTACCGGTTGGAGCCACCAACCGGTACTAAAGGTGGTGCGCTGCCACCCGCAGTGCACAAAGTTTAGTCCCACCTCGCCGGGGGAAGGGCAGCCGCACTGGTTTATAAACCCAGCCGCGGCTGCCCTTTCAAACTCCTCTATAAAGCAGGCTTTTGGGCCTAACTACGGTGCGCTGCCCTATGAGTCTGCTGGGCCTTGTGGGCTTGAAATTGCACGCCCGTGGTCTAGCAGGTCCACAGGGTAGCGCCCCAAATTTTTTTATATAGTTTTTTTCTTTTCTGCTTTATTTTTTCTACTATTTTTTTCTGAGTATTTTTTTCTTTTCTGCTATATTTATTTTCTTCTATTTATTTCTGAGTAGTTTTTTATATAGTTTTTTTTCTTTTCTGCTATAGTTTTTTTCTTTTCTGGTATTTTTTCTTTTTTGCTTTTTTATTTTCTGCTTTATTTATTTTCTTCTATTCATTTATTTTTATATACCATGCCAAGTTGATGGTCGAAAGTTGATGGTTGGAAGTCTGGACTTATAATAATTTAAAAAAATGAAGTGCCGGTGTAACAGATGAGTTTTCGTCTGAAACTGGCCCTGATACTTTAGATTATTAAAAATACATCAGTTTTTGCCGTAACAGAAGAAGTCCGGAGTTGTAATAAGTTACTAAAAATAAAAAAGAGATGCAATGCTCGTTAATTAGCTTCAAGCCTTTCGAAATAGTGTAAACTGCACTGCACATAACTCCGTGCAGTCTACCATATTCCTCAAGGCTTGAAGCTAAGCAACGTGAGCATTGAGCCTCTTCTTCATCGTCTCTGCACGCAGGGCTTATAAACCGCTCCTAGTGCCTCTCTCTTCGTGAGGTGGGACTAAAAAACAGCTTACTAAGAAACTCTAGTACTGGTTCATGCCATGAACCGGTACTAAAGGTGCTCGTGGGGCCCCAGCCTGACCTGACACAACCTCATTAGTACCAGTTCGTGCCACGAACCGGTGCTAAATGTTCGCCACGAACCGGTACTAAAGAGCTTCCTCCCGCCTAGCCGTTGGAACCGGCACTAATTGACACATTAGTGCCGGCTCAAATTCAAACCGTGACTAATGTGTCTCATTTTGTAGTGATTTTCAATTTCAGGATCATTTAGCTCAAAACAAATCATTAAATGAATGAAAAATAACAAATGAAGGCAAAATGGTTGAAAGTTGATGGTGTCGCTTTGAATGGTGCATACTGAATGCACAAAAAGTCTGGAGTTGTAATAAGTTGAAAAAAATGAAATGCCTTTGTAACAGATGAGTTTTCGTCAGAAACCTGAATACTTCGAAAGAGATTGTCCGGTTTGTAAACGAAGTGCATCCAGTTTTTGCCGTAACCCTCTTTACTTTTTTGCACATGTTATGTAGGTGAAATGATGATACCATGCCAAGTTTCAACTTTTTCAGAGTTCATTTGTACTGCTTTTCAATTTCAAGGTCATTTAGCTCTCAAAACAAATCATTAAATCCATGAAAAATAGCAAATGAAGGCAGAAATGGTTGAAAATTGATGGCGTCCCTTTGAATGGTGCATACTGAACGCAAAAAATATAAGAGCATTTAGATCATGATTTTATATTTCTTTACAGTCTGAATTGTCAATATGATCTTATACATCAAAAATACTTTGATCATCAATGATCTTTTTGTGTACAATCTAAATTGTTAATATGAGTCCTCAACGATTTGTAAACCGGCGAAGACTCATATTGCGGCCACAAATTCTACACATGGAGTTCAATGAAGACCAAGTGCTTGTGATAGTTTGAGAAGTAACATATTTAAAGTGGTAAAAACGTTGTTAGGGAGCGAGGTGGGACTAAAAACAGCTTGCCATAACCTCATTAGTACCCGTTCGTGGTACGAACCAGCCCTAAATGGTGATGGTGGGGCCATAGACTGACCGCAGGCTGCCATAGCCTCTTTAGTACCGGTTCGTGGCATGAACCGGTACTAAAGGTTCGCCATGAATCAGCACTATTGATCGCCGCCACGAACAGGTACTATTGATCACATTAGTGCCGGTTCTGTTACAAACCGGCACTAATGTGCTTCACATTTGACCCTTTTTCTACTACTGGGCGGCGACTACCATGTACAGATGGATCACTAGTTAGACAAGATTCCTGTTCCTAACGATTATACAAGCTTATTCGCATGATTAAACATACATATCATATCAGTTGCATTTTCGAATAATTTTAAATCCTACAACCACTAAGAGAACAAACATTTGAATACCCTGTAGTACCAGAACTGAGTTGTCGTGTATTGTTCTACTAGTATGGAGTCTCCGCAGGGTGCTTGAGACTAATCTCCCTTCCCCTCTCGGTCACTAAGCATCCTATGCAGCAAAATCATTAAAACAGTAACAGATTCAGATCTCGCGCTGGTGGCTGGCTGGTGACGCCAGTCTTAAGGTGGATGCATTACAGACAACGCTAAAGCAACCAGCAGCATGTCGCTGGGTGAACAAAACAAAGCTTCAGATTTTGCACCTTGCGCTGATTTCATGCTGTGCGAATGAACTTTTAATAAGCACTACCGGCGGCAAAGAAATCAGAAGGACACATAGAGTTCTAAATCTCCCATGGCTGCTTACTCTACTGTTCTGCATCTCTTTTCTCGTGGTTGGTTGGTGTAGGCAGAAATAATTGTGTCCAGGGGAAGAAAAAAATGTTTGGTGAAGATGGGGAAGACAATAGGAAGCTCAACAAGGAAAACAAAGAAATAACCATGGGCTCCTTTAATGGGCTTTGTCTTCTACAACAAGTTGTACCCATGTGTGCTAGCAGACTACTAACAGATTATATGTGTAAGTTGTACTAGCTTACTTTAATCAGACAGTTCAAGGCTTCAAGTAATGTACATACCTAGATTTAAACAGTGAGCTGTCGTCGGTATATCATAATGCTTGAGTGAGTAATTCCACACGGATGTAATCCTAGAATATGCCCACATATAATCTGTGCAATGTAGGATATCTTGGCCGTAAGCTAATCATTGACATGTGACCTTTAGTCTCGATCCACTGAGGCACAACTGTCATCGGGAGTCCCTGTTGAAGAACACCGTATAGTAATTAATATATACTTAGCAATGAAAGTTTAACAAAAAAATAATGTATGCAAAAGATGCACTGAGGACAAATAGTAAAAATCTTACCATCTTTCGTAAATAGATGTGACCGTAGTTCAATACGATCACTATTGGTCGCACGTTTTGAGTACTAACATTTCTAAGTCCAGGAAGAAAATTTGTCTTAACAGTATGAAGATCCTCAAGCCATGAAACATAATAACTTATCTCCTCGCAGTTTAGTGCAGCTCCGGGACAGTACTAGGTCCTATCTACCAAGCGCCGGACATGTTTGCTTGAATGGAAATAAGCTGTCAATGGAAATAAGTTGTCAAATATTTTTGAATAAACAATATCAAAGACATAAATATGGTTGAGAAACTCACATAATGGTAGAACTGGATGCGTCTGCACATCGACTCAGATGTTGATATTACCATCAATATCATCTTCCGGACGAATATCAAAGGTGATAACCATATCAGGCTCAAATGCATAAGCCTTGCATTGTGCTTGCCAAATTTTGCATTCAAAATAGGTGTACGTGTCTGCATTGTATAATTTGACGTTGAAATTATAACCATGCTCGGTCTTCAGGTAAACTCTCTTTACCTCCATAGTTTCCATAGCACTGAAACCTATCTTATCCAAGATAAAAATTCTTGCATGGCAGGGGATGCGGTAGTAGAACAGTGAAAATTTAAAATTGTAAGTTCAAGCAAATGAAGCATAAGTATAATTCTTATATTACGAAAAAATACTTGCCTTTGTGACTTAATGTATCCACTTCGAATGTCTCATCCAGCTTGATGCTGAAGTGCCTATTATTAACAAGAAAATTTATGTCGCACAGGCCGCGTTGGTCTTCACAGTGTTCGCATATAATGAAATCTTTTTCATCGTCATACGACATTTTCTATGTTCATATAGGTGAAATATTAAACACTTACTATCTAATATTAATTAATATCTAGCTAATTCTTATATTCATCTAACATTTGACATTAATATAACATTTATATAAACTAAAAATATATAAAATATCATTAACATTAACATCTAGCTAGTTAAGTTCTATATATAGGTGAAACATTACTAGTTATATTATTTCAACTAATTCAACTAGTTTTATTAATTCAACTAGTTCTATTAATTTAACTAACGCTGCGTTTGGATGTCTGTAATCAGGCGCTGTATTGGATTTGGTATTCCCAAATTTCCAATTCAACTGTTTGGCATGCGCGTGGAAACAACGGTCTGAAATAAAATGAATACAGCGCCGAAACCGCTTACACGCGCTGCACCCTCCCATGTTTCCGAGCTCCGCCCCTCCGATTTGGCTGGAAACATCCATTCTGCAAAACATAACGATTCAATTTTTCTTTCTTCCCCCGCGCGACGTGAGAGGAGCGGCGCCCTGGGAAGGACCCCCGACGGCGGCGCCCAGGGAAGCCCCCGACGGCGGCCCCCAGTCCTCGCGCGTCCCTCCGGCACCTGAATCCCCGCCACCTCAGTTCATTCCCCTCCTCCTATGGATGCCTTATCTCCCCCTTCGATTCAGATCTAGGTGTGGAGTTGAAGTGGTCATCCGTCAGGCCTCGCAAGCCATGGCCGACGCCGGCGGCGGCGCTGCCGTTCCCGCCGTCGCCGCCTCCATCTCCACCTGTGCACTAGTAACCTTCTGATCTCTCGCGGTTCCGTCCTTTGTCTATGTTCTTCTTTGCTGCTAGTTACGAGTTGCCAAAAGATTGTAGTATTGCTCACCTCCTTTCAATCTGGACATCTCTTTTGTCATCACTAGTTCACTAGTTCATCAGTTGGTAGTCAAATGCACATTACGCAGCCATATTCTGTCAACTTCAGGAACAGATTTCATGGTGCTTGCTCTCTTATAACACTGCAGGAAATTTGTCTGTTTCATATAACCATCCATTCAGACGAAATTTAGTTTCCCTTCGCATGTTGCTAAATGATATTAATAACAAGAGGATTGATTGTTAATTTTTGACGGGTGGATTGATTCTTAATTATGTGTGCAGTGTGGAACTTATGTCTCTGCTTTGGCTGATTGCTTTTCAAAAGAAGACAGGGAGGTCAGCAGGAGCATACTGCCAGCAAGAGCCAGCGAGATAAGATGATCATCAGCAACCCGTCTTACTTGACAGCAAGAGCAACAAGGACGTCGATTATAGTCACATATTGTATAAATTTTGATTTGATGCATATAGAACAAGGCATTATGCAATTCCATAGTTTGTCGTCCAAACAAGATTTGGTATTGAAACCTTACTGGGATTCCATGGGCCAATTCCATGACATCCAAACAAGTGAAATCGTATTCATGTCCATTACAGTTTCCTCACTGAATTGGTATTGAAACCAATTCAATACGGAGTCCTCCAATACAGACATCCAAACGCAGCGTAAGCATTTACTAAAAATAAACTAGTTATATTAATTCAATTAGTTCAAATCTCATATACCTAATTAATATCTAGCTATAATTCATCTAACAATTGACATTAATATTTAACTTTTCTATCTAATTCATATCTAAAATTTCACATTAATCTAACATTCTTATCTAGGTAATTAATCTAATTAACAATATGACATGCATTAATCTAAAAAACAGAAAACAGAAAATAAGTAAAAAAATGTGTGTGTGTGTGTGTGTGTGTATGTGTGTGTGTACGTACGAGCGGGGGCGGCGGTGTACGGGCGGCGGCGCGAGACGGCGACGACAGGGACGGCGCGACGGGGGCGGCGGCGTACGGGCGGCGGCGCGAGACAGCGACGACGGGGATGGTGCGACGGGGGCGGGGATGGCCGGGGCGCGCGCGACGACGGGGATGGGGACGGCCGGGCGCGCGCAACGCCGGGGACGGCCGGGGCGCGACGACGTCAACGGGGACGGGGTGCGATACGAGGCAGGGGCGGGGACGGCGACGAAGACGAACAACTAACTGAAAATTTTCGTAAGTGTTGTATATATAGGAGAGCCATCAACCGGTACTAAAGGCCAACTTTGGCCAGGCCAAGAGGCGGGAAGAGCAGGCCATTAGTACCGGTTTGTGGCTCCAACCGGTACTAAAGATCACCCTTTAGTACCGGTTGGAGCCACCAACCGGTACTAAAGGTGGTGCGCTGCCACCCGCGGTGCACAAAGTTTAGTCCCACCTCGCCAGGGGAAGGGCAGCCGCACTGGTTTATAAACCCAGCCGCGGCTGCCCTTTCAAACTCCTCTATAAAGCAGGCTTTTGGGCCTAACTACGGTGCGCTGCCCTATGAGTCTGCTGGGCCTTGTGGGCTTGAAATTGCACGCCCGGGGTCTAGCAGGCCCACAGGGCAGCGCCCCAAATTTTTTTATATACTTTTTTTTCTTTTCTGCTTTATTTTTTCTTCTATTTTTTTCTGGGTATTTTTTTCTTTTCTGCTATATTTATTTTCTTCTATTTATTTCTGAGTAGTTTTTTATATAGTTTTTTTTCTTTTCTGCTATAGTTTTTTTCTTTTCTGGTATTTTTTCTTTTCTGCTTTTTTATTTTCTGCTTTATTTATTTTCTTCTATTCATTTATTTTTATATACCATGCCAAGTTGATGGTTGGAAGTCTGGAGTTATAATAATTTAAAAAAAATGAAGTGCTGGTGTAACAGATGAGTTTTCGTCTGAAACTGGCCCTGATACTTTGGATTATTAAAAATACATCAGTTTTTGCCGTAACAGAAGAAGTCCGGAGTTGTAATAAGTTACTAAAAATAAAAAAGAGATGCAATGCTCGTTAATTAGCTTCAAGCCTTTCGAAATAGTGTAAACTGCACTGCACATAACTCCGTGCAGTCTACCATATTCCTCAAGGCTTGAAGCTAAGCAACGTGAGCATTGAGCCTCTTCTTCATCGTCTCTGCACGCAGGGCTTATAAACCGCTCCTAGTGCCTCTCTCTTCGCGAGGTGGAACTAAAAAACAACTTACTAAGAAACTCTAGTACTGGTTCATGCCATGAACCGGTACTAAAGGTGCTCGTGGGGCCCCAGCCTGACCTGACACAACCTCATTAGTACCAGTTCGTGCCACGAACCGGTGCTAAATGTTCGCCACGAACCGGTACTAAAGAGCTCCTCCCGCCTAGCCGTTGGAACCGGCACTAATGAACACATTAGTGCCGGCTCAAATTCAAACCGTGACTAATGTGTCTCATTTTGTAGTGATTTTCAATTTCAGGATCATTTAGCTCAAAACAAATCATTAAATGAATGAAAAATAACAAATGAAGGCAAAATGGTTGAAAGTTGATGGTGTCGCTTTGAATGGTGCATACTGAATGCACAAAAAGTCTGGAGTTGTAATAAGTTGAAAAAAATGAAATGCCTTTGTAACAGATGAGTTTTCGTCAGAAACCTGAATACTTCGAAAGAGATTGTCCGGTTTGTAAACGAAGTGCATCCAGTTTTTGCCGTAACCCTCTTTACTTTTTTGCACATGTTATGTAGGTGAAATGATGATACCATGCCAAGTTTCAACTTTTTCAGAGTTCATTTGTATTGCTTTTCAATTTCAAGGTCATTTAGCTCTCAAAACAAATCATTAAATCCATGAAAAATAGCAAATGAAGGCAGAAATGGTTGAAAATTGATGGCGTCCCTTTGAATGGTGCATACTGAACGCAAAAAAATATAAGAGTATTTAGATCATGATTTTATATTTCTTTACAGTCTGAATTGTCAATATGATCTTATATATCAAAAATACTTTGATCATCAATGATCTTTTTGTGTACAATCTAAATTGTTAATATGAGTCCTCAACGATTTGTAAACCGGTGAAGACTCATATTGCGGCCACAAATTCTACACATGGAGTTCAATGAAGACCAAGTGCTTGTGATAGTTTGAGAAGTAACATATTTAAAGTGGTAAAAACGTTGTTAGGGAGCGAGGTGGGACTAAAAACAGCTTGCCATAACCTTATTAGTACCAGTTCGTGGTACGAACCAGCACTAAATGGTGATGGTGGGGCCATAGCCTGACCGCAGGCTGCCACAACCTCTTTAGTACCGGTTCGTGGCATGAACCGGCACTAAAGGTTCGCCATGAATCAGCACTATTGATCGCCGCCATGAACAGGTACTATTGATCACATTAGTGCCGGTTCTGTTACAAACCGGCACTAATGTGCTTCATATTTGACCCTTTTTCTACTACTGGGCGGCGACTACCATGTACAGATGGATCACTAGTTAGACAAGATTCCTGTTCCTAACGATTATACAAGCTTATTCGCATGATTAAACATACATATCATATCAGTTGCATTTTCGAATAATTTTAAATCCTACAACCACTAAGAGAACAAACATTTGAATACCCTGTAGTACCAGAACTGAGTTGTCATGTATTGTTCTACTAGTATGGAGTCTCCGCAGGGTGCTTGAGACTAATCTCCCTTCCCCTCTCGGTCACTAAGCATCCTATGCAGCAAAATCATTAAAACAGTAACAGATTCAGATCTCGCGCTGGTGGCTGGCTGGTGACGCCAGTATTAAGGCAGATGCATTACAGACAACGCTAAAGCATCCAGCAGCATGTCGCTGGGTGAACAAAACAAAGCTTCAGATTTTGCACCTTGCGCTGATTTTATGCTGTGCGAATGAACTTTTAATAAGCACTACCGGTGGCAAAGAAATCAGAAGGACACATAGAGTTCTAAATCTCCCATGGCTGCTTACTCTACTGTTCTGCATCTCTTTTCTCGTGGTTGGTTGGTGTAGGCAGAAATAATTGTGTTCAGGGGAAGAAAAAAATGTTTGGTGAAGATGGGGAAGACAATAGGAAGCTCAACAAGGAAAACAAAGAAATAACCATGGGCTCCTTTAATGGGCTTTGTCTTCTACAACAAGTTGTACCCATGTGTGCTAGCAGACTACTAACAGATTATATGTGTAAGCTGTACTAGCTTACTTTAATCAGACAGTTCAAGGCTTCAAGTAATGTACATACCTAGATTTAAACAGTGAGATGTCGTCGGTATATCATAATGCTTGAGTGAGTAATTCCACACGGATGTAATCCTAGAATACGCCCACATATAATGGTTACACTTTATTCAAAAAGTGAAACTAATCCACCGATTATATCACGAGATAAACCATAAACCAATCCATCTATTTCTAATTCTATCACCATGAGTATGAGTAGTAAAAACAGAACAATCACTGCCGGTAAAGTCAATAGTACTAATTACACTTACACTACGTTTGGATGTCTTCATTGGATCCTAGAAAATGGATTTGGTATCGAACTAGCAGCAATACAGCCGTTTGGATGGACAACGAATTCGTATTGGAAACAAAAGCCAATTCCAACCCGTTTTGCCTCCCACGAAAAGCTTCCTCCCACGTTTCGGAGGGGTGCCGCTCCGATTTGGGCTGAAATCGGGAGCGCCCGCAAAACGTACCCCTTCATCCCCCAGCGACCATGAAAGATAAGAAAACAGAGCATGGAGCTCGGCGGCGGCGACCACCACGAGCACCGGCGGCTGCACAGGTGCCGTTCTTCCCCGTTCTCTCTCCCTCTTCCCCATCCCAGTACCTCCTCCTATCCCCGTACCGCGCCGCATCCGTCCCCGTACCGCGTCCCCTCTCAACGCCGGTCGGCGACCAAGATGGAGGTCTGCGGCGGCCCGAGACATCTAGCCCGCGCCCCCTCTGGATCCGCCATGCCCCCCTCTGGCTCAGCCGCGCCCTGACCCGCTGGATCCACGCTTCCCCCTATGCCATGCCCCTCCCTCCTCCTCTACACCCCCTCTTTCTGCACCATGGTCGACGGAGCTGCAGCTCCTCTGCTCCTCTACTCCATGTCCGCTCGACTGCTCCCTGCATGAATTCTTCTACTCTTCCAGCATGGTCATAGCCTACCTCCTCTTCTCCTCCTACCTCTATATCCCTCTCTGATTAGCTAATTTACAATGTTTATATCAGATGTTAGTAACAAAGTTTAGTCATTAAAATATTTTTGTTGAG
Organism: Triticum urartu; assembly: GCF_003073215.2. Taxonomy (NCBI): domain Eukaryota; kingdom Viridiplantae; phylum Streptophyta; class Magnoliopsida; order Poales; family Poaceae; genus Triticum; species Triticum urartu. Next base: position 718,208,084 of record NC_053028.1, read on the forward strand.
TTGTCTGATTTCATAATCAAGAGAATGTAGACAAGCGTTCAGTATGGGTATTAAGTTTCCTACCATGGCTCCTAAAGTTTAGATCACACTGGACTACAGAATTTTCTCATCTGAATTTTGTTATGGAGCTACAGCTCCTCTTCTCTAGCGTGACCACAGCTGACAACTCCTCTTATTATGCAGATTACTGAAGTTTCTTTGATCCATAAGCCGATTGAAGGGACTAGCGGGTAGTGCGTGGCGGCACGCCGCGCTTCGTTGATTCGTTTGAAATTTGCTTTCATGGAGTTCTTCAAAAATGTTGTATGTTTTTTAGAAGAACAGGGAGGCCTCTCCCCGGTTCCATTAATCAACGAATGAAACCAAATACAGTCTGTTTTGCAACTACAAGAAACTAAAGTTCAGTGCTCTAGGACCTAACCAGTTATTACAGTCCTGCTCGCCACAGAGCCAAAGGACAAAGGGAAGTACAACTGAAAACTAAGGGTAAACGCTCGCCAGATCAGGGGGTGCGTTCGCCGCCTCGCTCGCTCCCCGCCTGAACTTGAGTGGTGGCGTCAAGGCCGCCTGAGGCGACCAGCAGATTGTGAGAGTAGACACGGGGCTGTTCACCATGGTCTTGCCGTCAGTGTCACGCTTCTTGGCAGGAGAAATGAATCCACCGTCTTCGGAGATTTTGAGGTTGTCCCAGCTTGCACCAACAACCATTCCAGAGCTCCTGGCCTTCAGACACATGAGATCATCAAGGGTTGCTGGAGATGTTTTGCCAGCGCAGTCAAAAACCCCTCCACTTGGCTTTTGCTTGCTTCTGGGGTCAGAGCCATCCAGAACTTGAGCATCCTGTGGATCAGTCTCCACACTTGATTAATAGACGTCCAGATGGTGTTATTAAAAATCATAGAGTTCCTATATTTCCATAAACACCATAGGACAGCAGAGCTAACTACATTTAAAGGTAAATTCTTCTTATTAGAGATCCAAAATCGGGCCACAGTTTCAAATTTTGTACCCAGATTCTTTTGGAAAAAGAGATTGATAAATGATCAAATGTTCCTGGCTACTACATAGTCAAAAAATAAATGGTGGTTTGTTTCCTGCTCAGCAGAGAAAACATAGTCGAGCGGTTTGATTATATGTCTTTTCCTTAGATTGTCTCTAGTCATCAGCTTGTTTTGGGAAAACAGTCAAAGAAAGACATGTATCTTTGGAGGCACTGCTAGCTTCCAAACAACTGGCAAGAACAGGGTTTGAACCCCTCTAAAGTTAATTACATGGTATAAAGAACTAGATGAGTAAACACCCTTGTTCTCAAGTTGCCATATCAGTGCATCAGAGTCACCAGTGAAGGTGACACCTTTAGCAATCTCAACTAGCTGGCACCACTGTTCCATCATCTTACTGTCAAAGTTTCTCCTAAAGGCTAACTTTAGTGTTTCACCATCCCAGATATCTTTGACACATTTGTTTTTCTCATTGCAAACCATATAGATGTGCCAAAATTGTACTTCTAGGGGGGAGGTGCCAAACCAGGTATCTTCCCAGAACCTAATCTTATCTCCTGTCCCTACTTTCCATGTATAACCAAATTTCAAGGTTTGGATAATGGATTTTACTCCTTTCCAAAATCTAGAGGTATTGGTGGAAGTACTTGGGGCAAAAACATTAGGTTTGCCTCTCATATACTTCTGGTCTATCATCAATTTCCAGGGTTTCCCTTCACCTTCATAGTATCTTTTAACCCAAGATCCTAGGAGGCAAAGGTTGACCTCTTGGAGATTTGGGATGCCCAGCCCCCCAAATTCTTTTTTCATATAGACCAACTTCTAGTTAGCCAAGTGTAATTTCCTGTGCCCCTCAAAATCATTCCATAGGCAGTTTGCCATTTGGGTATTGATAAGCTCTATAGCCGACTTAGGGAATTTAAAGAAAGAAAGTAAATACACAGGGATACTAGCTAAGCAAGCCTGGATGAGGACAATTCTTCCTTTGTAAGAGAGAAGTTTCCCTCTCCATCCAGCAATTCTCCTCATAATCTTATCAATGAGTGGCTGGATTTCTTCTCTTCTAAGTTTATCATAGTGTAAAGGTATCCCAAGGTACTTGATGGGGAAGGTACCTGCAGTAGACTCCAGGATCCCCAGGAACTCACCCACCTCAGGAGCATCTATGTTAACTGGTATGAGTTCACTTTTACTATAGTTGATTCTCATGCCAGAGACCATCTCAAAACCAGAGAGAACCATTTTGAGGTTTTTGGTGTGTTCTAGGTTGTTATCTAGAAACAAAATAGTGTCATCAGAATATTGGAGGCATATAATCCCTCCAGGGCAAATTTCAGTACACAGCCCTTGTATCAACTGATGATTTGCAGCTTTAATCAACATTCTAGTTAGAACATCAACTACCGGGTTGAGTAGTAGCGGGGAAATGGGATCCCCCTGCCTCAACCCCTTCCCTGTGAGGAAAAAATCACTTTCAGTGTTGTTTCTTTTCACACCCACTGATCCCCCTCTGGTGACTTGCAGAATCCAATGAACCCATTTGTCCCCAAAGCCTCTTTTCCTAAGTAACTTTTCTAGAAATTCCAAGTTCACCTTGTCAAAGGCTTTCTCATAGTCTAGCTTGAGTACTAGGCCCTGTCTCTTGGTGGAATGGATGGAGTGCAGAATCTCATGGGCTGTAACCACACTTTCTAAGATGTATCTGCCTCGGATTGCCCTTCGCGCGTCTACGGCTGTGGCCGGCGGCCTCCGGGGGCTAGCATGCCGCCAAATCTTGCGCCTGCGGCCTCTCACAAGTCTGGAAGTGTTGTGGCGGTTGCAAATGCCCGGCACGCGTGTCCGGGGTGTGCCCCCCTCACGGACGGCGCTGCCGCCGGCACCTCGAGGGGGGAAACGGACGCGTGGGGTCTACACGGAGGGGATCTTGCTGTGGGTCTGGCCCGGATGTTGGTCCAAAGTGTTCCTATGGGCTGACCTAACACAACCGGGTGGGGAGGTCCACTGGTCAAAGCCCGTCCGCGCAAAGTCAAAGGGGTAGATCCCGTGGTCAAACGCTACAGGATTAGGCGGGACGGGGGCACTGGGGGGTAGCAATGCCACCGGAGCGTCGCACCGGGCCCTCATACATGCGGGGTGGTGTGGTGGCATGTCCGAAGAGGCGGGACGCGTCTCCGGGGCGTGGCCCCCCTCACGGACGGCGATGACACGGTAGTAGACGTTCTGCGGTAACGATGCGGCGTCAATATTACTAAATACTCGGAGCGCGATAAAATCATGAGTTTTTTTTACACGACGTGGGCACATGTGCTATAGGAGCGATGGTATTTTTTCATAATTTTTGGTGATGGAGAAGTATCCTAAAAATTCCCTCTACGCGGATTGCCCTTCGCGCGTCTACGGCTATGGCCGGCGGCCTCCGGGGACTAGCATGCCGCCAAATCTTGCGCCGGCGGCCTCTCACAAGTCTGGAAGTGTTTTGGCGGTTGCAAACGCCCGGCATGCGTGTCCGGGCTGTGCCCCCCTCACGGACGGCGCTGCCGCCGGCACCTGGAGGGGGGAAACGGACACGTGGGGTCTACACGGAGGGGATCTTGCTATGGGTCTGGCCCGGATGTTGCTCCAAAGTGTTCCTATGGGCTGACCTAACACAACCGGGTGGGGAGGTCCACTGGTCAAAGCCCGTCCGTGCAAAGTCAAAGGGGTAGATCCCGTGGTCAAATGCTACAGGGTTAGGCGGGACGGGGGCACTGGGGGGTAGCAATGCCACCGGAGCGTCGCACCGGGACCTCATACATGCGGGGTGGTGTGGTGGCATGTCCGAAGAGGCGGGACACGTCTCCGGGGCATGGCCCCCCTCACGGACGGTGATGACACGGTAGTAGACATTCTGCGGTAACGATGCGGCGTCAATATTACTAAATACTCGGAGCGCGATAAAATCATGAGTTTTTTTGCACGACGTGGGCATATGTGCTATAGGAACGATGGTATTTTTTCATAATTTTTGGTGATGGAGAAGTCTCCGAAAAATTCTCTCTACGCGGATTGCCCTTCGCGCATCTACGGCTATGGTCGGCGGCCTCCGGGGGCTAGCATGCCGCCAAATCTTGCGCCGGCGGCCTCTCACAAGTCTAGAAGTGTTGTGGCGGTTGCAAACGCCCGGCACGCGTGTCCGGGGTGTGCCCCCCTCACGGACGGCGCTGCCGCCGGCACCTGGAGGGGGGAAACGGACGCGTGGGGTCTACACGGAGGGGATCTTGCTGTGGGTCTGGCCCGGATGTTGCTCCAAAGTGTTCCTATGGGCTGACCTAACACAAAACCGGGTGGGGAGGTCCACTGGTCAAAGCCCGTCCGTGCAAAGTCAAAGGGTAGATCCCGTGGTCAAACGCTACAGGGTTAGGCGGGACGGGGGCACTGGGGTAGCAATGCCACCGGAGCGTCGCACCGGGCCCTCATACATGCGGGGTGGTGTGGTGGCATGTCCGAAGAGGCGGGACGCGTCTCCGGGGCGTGGCCCCCCTCACGGACGGCGATGACACGGTAGTAGACGTTCTGCGGTAACGATGCGGCGTCAATATTACTAAATACTCGGAGCGCGATAAAATCATGAGTTTTTTTGCACGACGTGGGCACATGTGCTATAGGAACGATGGTATTTTTTCATAATTTTTGGTGAATGGAGAAGTATCCGAAAAATTCCCTCTACGCGGATTGCCCTTCGCGCGTCTACGGCTGTGGCCGGCGGCCTCCGGGGACTAGCATGCCGCCAAATCTTGCGCCGGTGGCCTCTCACAAGTCTGGAAGTGTTGTGGCGGTTGCAAACGCCTGGCACGCGTGTCCGGGGTGTGCCCCCCTCACGGATGGCGCTGCCGCCGGCACCTGGAGGGGGGAAACGGACGTGTGGGGTCTACATGGAGGGGATCTTGCTGTGGGTCTGGCCCGGATGTTGGTCCAAAGTGTTCCTATGGGCTGACCTAACACAACCGGGTGGGGAGGTCCACTGGTCAAAGCCCGTCCGTGCAAAGTCAAAGGGGTAGATCCCGTGGTCAAACGCTACAGGATTAGGCGGGACGGGGGCACTGGGGGGGAGCAATGCCACCGGAGCGTCGCACCAGGCCCTCATACATGCGGGGTGGTGTGGAGGCATGTCCGAAGAGGTGGGAGGCGTCTCCGGGGCGCGGCCCCCCTCACGGACGGCGATGACACGGTAGTAGACTTTCTGCGGTAACGATGCGGCGTCAATATTACTAAATACTCGGAGCGCGATAAAATCATGAGTTTTTTTGCACGACGTGGGCACATGTGCTATAGGAACGATGGTATTTTTTCATAATTTTTGGTGATGGAGAAGTATCCGAAAAATTCCCTCTACGCGGATTGCCCTTCGCGCGTCTACGGCTATGGCCGGCGGCCTCCGGGGGCTAGCATGCCGCCAAATCTTGCGCCGACGGCCTCTCACAAGTCTGGAAGTGTTGTGGCAGTTGCAAACGCCCGGCACGCGTGTTCGGGGTGTGCCCCCCTCACGGACGGCGCTGTCGCCGGCACCTGGAGGGGGGAAACGGACGCGTGGGGTCTACACGGAGGGGATCTTGCTGTGGGTCTGGCCCGGATGTTGCTCCAAAGTGTTCCTATGGGCTGACCTAACACAACCGGGTGGGGAGGTCCACTGGTCAAAGCCCGTCCGTGCAAAGTCAAAGGGGTAGATCCCGTGGTCAAACGCTACAGGGTTAGGCGGGACGGGAGCACTGGGGGTAGCAATGCCACCGGAGCGTCGCACCGGGCCCTCATACATGCGGGGTGGTGTGGTGGCATGTCCGAAGAGGCGGGACGCGTCTCCGGGGCGTGGGCTACGAAAATCAGGTGAAAAGGTCCACCGGTCAGACCCAGTCCGGCACAAGTCAAAGAGCTAGATCCGGCGGTCGTCTATGTCAGGGTTAGACGGGACGGGGTACCGGAGGGGGTTGCAATGCCGCCACGTGTTGCGGTGGGCCCTACTACGCGTGTGGAAGCATGGTGGCACGCCCAGGCACCCGACACGCGACTCCGGGGTGTGCCCCCCTCACGGGCGTCGCTGCCGCCATGTCTCGGAGGTGGAAAACGGCATCCATCATGGAAAGTGGACTATCACAGTGAAACCTTCAGACTATTTTTGGGCGAGGTGAGACTATTTTTTACATTATGCTGAGAGTCACACATATGTCGTAATAAAAAAAATAAAAAAATGCAAAGTATCTATGCCGACGGCTTAGTCGTCGACATAGCAGCGCGCACGACCACGGATCGATGACGTGGCAAAGGGCCAGGCCTATGCCGACGGCCAAGCCGTCGGCATAGGTTGACCTTATCCGCTGCTGTTCGCCCCCGACCACCCATTCCCCATCTCCCCCGCGCCCTTCCACCCGACCCACACCCGCGCCGCCGCCGGATCCTCTGCTCCGCCCGCCGCTGCCCTTCCTCTCCAGTCGCTGCCACCGCCCTTCCCTCGCCCTGCTCCGCCGCCGCCCCACCCGCGCTCTGGGCCACCGCCGCCTTTCCCTCGCCACTCGCCGCAGCCGCCCCACCCGTGTTCCGCCCCGGCCTCGTCATCTCGGTTCACGCCGCCGCCGCCCGTCCCTTGCCGTGGTGGGGCGCGTGGAATCCTCCCCGGCCACCCCTCGCCCGCGCCCTCGTCGAGCTCGGTTCGGCCGGACCTCCCCGAGCCCACTCCTCCCTCAACGACGCCCGACCGTCGCTCCGGCCGGCGGCTAGGCTGCACCGGCCCTCCTCTGCCGCTGCTCCGGCCGTCCTAGCCCGAGCCCGAGCTCCCCTCTGCCTCCCCCTCCGCGCCTGCCCCCCCCCCTGAGCCAGCCCTCCCCCACGGTGAGCTCCTTCCCTCCCTCTTTGAAGCAATTTTTTTTAATTTAGTTAGATGATATATGGATGGATGCATTATGTATGATGATAGATGGTTATATGGATGAATGCATATATTATTTATGATGATAGTTAGATGATAGATGATTTGATGATAGTTAGAAATGTGAGAAACGCAAGAAATGCAAAAAAAAATAGATGATAGATGATGATGTTGATGATGATAGATTATCATGTTAATGATGATAGATGATGATGTTGATGATAGATGATAATGCTTTTTTTATGCCTTGATAATTTTTAGATGATGATGACGACAGATTTCCATTTTTTGCGAAAGAGATGATAAATGATGATGATTGTTGGATGATGATAAATGAAGATGATTATTATTTTTTTATGCTTCGATGATTGTTACATGATGATAGATGATGACGGCAATGTTCTTAAATTTTTTCACGGTGCAGGTTCTGTGGTGTTCCATCTCGGTGGAGTGATCGTCGTAGGAGCTGTTGGACCCCGATTGTCCCTCCACTATTCAACTACTTCCTCTACAGCCGAGGGTGAGCTACGAATAATGTCACTAGATATTATTCTCAAGTAAAGTGGCGTAACCTAGGCGTCTCCCGTCCGAAAGGGTTGCATCGCTAAATATGCATTCAATTGCATATTTATCACCGCGGCTCTTTCGGATTGTCCAGCGTTTTCCATGGACAGCCCAAGGATGTCTAGATTGGGTATGTTCTCCATGTTCTACCCCGTTCTGAGACAGGATTTCAGCGGCGCCTCCCCATTCTTCTCCGGAGCACATTCTCTCGGCTATTTGCCCAGACGTGTATCTGGAGAACAGCGGGGAGGTGCTGCCAAAATTTTGTCTCAGAACGGGGTAGAATGGAGAACGTACTCAATCTACACATCCTCGGGTGGGATTAGGACCCATCTTTACCTATTAGAGATGTAGGTGGATTCAACGCGGTAGAAACTGAAAATTTGATGTGATTAATTTAAGTGAATCCTTAATTATGTTGTGTGGCTTGCAAAAAAGCAGAGGATGGCAGATAATCAGTGGATGTACAGTGGTTTTATCCATCGGAATCGAGTAACATCAGAGTGGATCACGAAAACGATGTGTATTTGAAGGAGATATTCCGTCGTCCAATGAGAATTATCCCACCATGCCCCTGTGAGAGATGTGCCAGACGTCACCGTAGAAATTAGACGGACATGAGTGAGCACCTTCGCACACACGGATATATGCCAAACTTTGGCATGCCGCCGATAAACATAGCCGAGCAGGACCGTGGTAGAGAGGAGGTGATGCGACAACGCATCGATGGATATGAGGACGACGGGGTCAGGGACATGCTAGATGATGTCATTATTGCAGAAACGGCAAATGCGACACCTTCAGAGAATGAACCGGAGGAGCCGGAGGCAACCGCAAAGGCCTTCTTGGAGGTCTTGGCCTCATCGAAGAAACCTCTTTATGCGGGTGCGAAAATATCTCAGCTGGATGCCATCTCGCAACTGATTGCAGTGAAGGCCGAGTACGGCTGTAGCCAGAAATGCTTCGAAGCATTCCTGGGAGTGTGGGCTAACAGCCTCCCTGAGGGTCATGAACTGCCGAAAAGCATGTACGATACAAAGAAAATCATGAAGGCACTCTCTATGGATTATGAGAAAATAGATGTTTGCCCGAAGAATTGCCTTTTGTTTAGGCACGAGTATGCGGATGACAAGTACTGTAGGAAGTGCGGTTCGTCTCGGTACATTGAGGTGGTCGGTGAGGATGGTGAGAAAAAGAAGCTAACCATCCCCGTTAAGGTTCTTCGGTATCTTGATTTTATAAAAAGACTTCAACGCCTTTTCATCACGAAGGAGTCTGCCAAAATGATGAAGTGGCACAAGGAAGGTATAAGGTACAATCCAAAAAAATCATACATCCATCGGGAGGGGAAGCATGGAAGTCATTCGATGAAGAATACCCCGAGGAAGCCCCTCCACCGGCCAACACCGATGAACAAATGCAGCGTGTAGAAATGAAAACTTAATTAATCTATTTGTTTTGTGAACCAGATGAATTTTATGGAAATAAACATGCAAATTTGAGAAAAACAATGAAGTCCTTGAGCTAATACTAATACTGGCTATATGCATTCTTTTGGCCTCTTTGCGACCATTTTATTCATGGTGTGGGCATCAGTTTTATATTTTACGTAGCCGCTTGTGGATGCTTTGCACCATTCTTGGTACTTTTCGAGGTTAACATATGACCTGGATCTGCAGAGTTTATTCCTAACCTCACCATATTTTTATGGGACTATTGCATGCATCCCCTCTCCAAACGTCGATCAGTGCATACCAGATCCCATCAACGACCATCATCCCACGGAGTCAGCCCGGATGTGCATGCAGGCTCTACGAATGATTTGGCTGAGTAAGGGTGGCAAGTATGTAGCCTTTGACCTGCATCGACAGTTCCTCCCTCCAGACCATCCAGACAGGGAAGACAAGAAGAACTTCACAAAAGGCCGGGTTGTTAATGAAGTAACCGAGATTCCAACATTTTCGGGGGCAGATGTTCTTGCTCAGCTAAAAGCTCTCAAGCCTAAAGTCAAAGGCAAAGGCAAAGCCAAAGCCAAAGGCTTCGAGGGATATGGTGAGACGCACAACTGGACGCACATTACCCCCTTCTCGCAGCTTCCCTATTTCAAGGACCTCAAACTTCCTTACAGTATTGATGTGATGCACACCGAAAAGAATGTGGCAGAGTCCCTTTTCCACACGATCCTCAACATTCCTGATAAGACGAAGGATAACGTAAAAGCTAGAGCCGATCAACAGAGAATTTGTGATAGACCACGCCTGAACATGAAGCCTCCCCCAGGCGGTCGAAAAAACTGGCTCAAGCCAGATGCTGACTTTGTCCTTAAACCACCAGAAAAAAAAGATGTACTTATCTAGCTGAAACAAATTTTCAAGTTCACCGATGGTTATGCATTGAATATAAGTAAGGGAGTCAATCTTTCAACGGGCAAAGTGGCCGGCCTGAAGAGTCATGACTACCATGTATGGATTGAGCGGATAATGCCGGTGATGGTTCGAGGCTATGTCCCCGAGCATGTCTGGCGAGTGCTTGCCGAGCTTAGAAATTTCTTCCGCACGCTCTGTGCTAAAGAAGTAAGTAAAGAGGTGATTGAAAAATTGCATAAGAAGGCACCGGAGTTGATAGTCAAGCTAGAGAAGATCTTTCCGCCAGGCTTCTTTACTCCGATGACACATCTCATTCTGCACCTTGCGAACGAGGTATTGTTGGGGGGCCCTGTGTAAAATCACTGGCAGTACGGCCCTGAGAGGCAGAACAAGCATCTCCGACGGAAATGTGGAAACAAAGCTAAGATTGAAGCTTCCATAGCTGAGGCAGTTATCCTAGAGGAGGTGTCAGACCTCAGGACATCATACTATCCAGACCACGTTCCCCATCTGCATAACAAGGTGCCTCGATACAATATAGAAGAGCCCAAGTATCAACCCAGACTCGATCTATTCAACGCGCAAGGTGGGAGGGCTGGGGCCTCGAAATCTTATAACATGCCACGACAAGAGTGGGAGGACCTCATGTTTTATATCTTGCACAACATCAAGGAAATTGAGGAAGTGTGGATGAGGTAATACCACTACACCATTCCTTTATGTCTTCCACATCATCATGTTTCATGTTCACTTAGTCCCGGTCTAACACCGCTTATCTTTTTTTTTTTGATTTCGTTCAAGAGGAATGGACGGGAGTGAATCCTCCTACTGAGGCGGAGGCACTTACTCTTCTCCGTCATGGAAACCCTGGACGTAAAAATTTTGTTGCTTGGTTCATGGACAAAGTAATTTTCCACACTCCCCTATTAAATACCTACTTCAACATTTATTAGTTAACCGAACTAATGCACGCAACAATTTCCATTATACTTGTAGGGAAAAGATCCGAACATATCTATGGATGATGAATTGAGATGGGTTTCCATGGGTTTTGACCCTGCCGTCATGACATGTAAAAAGTATGATGTGAATGGGTATCGCTTCCATACAGAGGAGCACCAAAACAGCCGCCCCGATCCCAAAACTATAAATACTGGAGTGTACACCCCCGGTCAAAATTCAGTAGACTACTACGGAAGGGTAAAAAATATATACGAGGTTAAATTCCGCTAGGGGCGTGAGACCCTAAGTCTGCCTGTGTTCAAATGCCGATGGTTCGATCCGCGGGAGGGGGTAAAACATACGCCTTCCATTGGTTTGGTCGAAGTTAAACTATCAACCGTCTATGCCGGAGCCGATCTCTTCATTGCGGCTACCCAAGCTACACAAGTATATTATCTGCCTTACCCATGCCAGAAAGTGTATCTAAAGGGTTGGGAAGTTGTGTTCAAGGTGTCGCCACATGGTAAGCTACCAGACCCGAATGAAGACGATTACTACAACATTAACCCCATGACATACGAGGGAGTGTTCTATAAAGAGCAACCTGATGATGATGATGATGATGTGGTTAGAAATGATGACACTAGACCATTGGGTGATGATGATGTGGACCCAAACGTCGACGATGCACGGAATGATGGTGAGACCATTGTCAATGAAAATGACATACTTATGCTAGAAAAGTTAAACGAAGACGCTGACGACGAGGAAGAGCCTCCACCTCCATCGGACAACGAAGATGATATGATTGATAGTGATGATGAGACGGACCGAGAAAGAGGTTACAACAGTGATGATTCATATGGGTTCTAGCAGATGTACGTTTCAAGTATTTTTTTCTATAGTTTAGGAATATACCTTTTTATGCATTTTTATTAATGTGTTTATTATCATGCCTTTTCCTTCATTTCATTAATTTACTAATTGCTTTTTCTCTTTTCAATGCAGGTTCGTGGAACATGGGCAAGGGGAAGGCCGACGGCGTGGGTTTCCTACGCAAGGTCGTCGGCCTGCCTAGTCGGAGTGGTCGAGCACGTAATACTCCCCCTCGGCTACTTGATGATGACTCCTCACAGGGAGGTCGAGGGAGAGGTGCCCCTAGAGGAGGAGGGTGCGGGGGGAGCGCCTCTAGAGGACGAGGTGCTGGGGGGAGAGCCACTACAGGGGGTCGCGGCCAGAAAGAGCGCACCCTCACCGACTTAGGGGTGTTGTCTTCGAGGCCCTCCTCTAGTGAGGTACCCTCCTCTAGTGAGGTACACTCTAGGGAGGAGGAGGAGGAGGAGGAGGTGGAGGAGGAGGCAGGCGAGGAGGAGGAGGAGGAGGTTGGGGAGGAGGTTGGGGAGGGGGAGGCAGGCGAGGAGGAGGGTGGTGGCGGGGATGATGGTGGTGACGGGAAGGGGGTTGACACGAAGGGGTGGCTGCGTGGCAACGCAAAGCTATCAAAGCAGGTTCCTGCTACTGAGGAGCAGAAGTGGCTCATTGAGCCCACGGGAAAAGAGTAAGTGGTTCATTATGTTGCTTGTCACATGCTTATTCCGGTTGTTATTTATTTTTCTTGTCACATGCTAATAGTTCATTTTTTTTGTAGCAACTGGATATATTCTAAAGGGGTCCGTATTCCCAACGGCCTCATCACCGTCTTGCTGAAGTTATATTGGCCGGGGTTGTACTGTCCTGATCCAGTCAGGCAGCCGGACCGTCGGGTTTTGGCCACGAACTGGGACCACTGGGAAGCGGCCCGCCACGCGGACCATGAGACCCATGCCAAGGCCGTGATCACTACTTTCTGGGTGAGTTCTCTTCAGAAGCACAAGTCCATTCTAGTTTCATGAATGATTTAACTCATGGCTTCTCCCATTCTTGTTTCATGCATGATTGTAGAAATTTTATCGAGTTCTTCCGGAGCACAGGGCTAGAGCGGACCAGATCGTGCTGCGCCAATGCAAGAAGAAGGCCCGCCAGATGCAGTACGAGGTGCGCTATGTGGCCATCTCCACATACTACCACGACTATCGAGTTCATCTGCGTGCATTATATATAATTAAGTGTCCAAATTAATAGAAGTTCATCATCACATTAAAACCAAAGTGCATACATAGTTCTCATCTAATAACATATAGCTCTCCAGAGCATCTAATTAATTAAACCATACATTGAAACTATGTAAAACATTTCAATGCGAAAACAAATGCGATCATAATCGCAACCAAGGTAACAATTGATCCAACGGCATAATGATACCAAGCCTCGGTATGAATGGCATATTTTCTAATCTTTCTAATCTTCAAGCGCATTGCATTCATCTTGATCTTGTGATCATCGACGACATCCACAACATGCAACTCCAATATCATCTTCTCCTCCTCAATTTTTTTTATTTTTTCCTTCAACAAATTGTTTTCTTCTTCAACTAAATTTAACCTCTCGACAAGGTCGGTTGGCATTTCCGATTCACATACATCCTAGATAAATAAAATTTATGTCACGTTGGTCGGCATAATTTTCATAAACAATAAATGAACCAATAGTTATAAAGAAAATATACATACCAAATCCGAATCATAGACAGGACGAGGGCCGACGGGGGCGGATACCAAAACCATCGCACTATATAAGATGCAATAAAAAATGTAAGAAAATGATACAAGTATCTATCTAAACATACAAGTAAGAATATTTTTCCTTTCAGAAAGGAGATAAGAACAAGAGGCTCACCACGGTGGTGTCGGTGATGAGATCGGCGCGGGTGATCGACGGCGGTGAAGACGGGGACGGGGCGTGACGGACCGCTAAATCTAGACAAATCTCGAGGAAAATGGAGCTTGGAGGTCGAGCTTCGAGATGAGAAAGCTTAAGTAGTGTGGCTCGGGCATTCCATCGAACACCTCATGTGCATAGGAGGTGAGCTAGAGCACCACAAAGCCCTCTCCCCCTCGGCCAGAGAAAAACAGAGCACTGGGGTGCTCTGCTCGCGAGCGAGGGGTATATATAGGCACCTCATTGGTCCCGGTTGGTGACATGAACCGGGACTAAAGGGGAGCCTTTGGTCCCGGTTCAAGCTACCAACCGGGACCACTGGTGGTGGGCCAGGAGGGAGGCCCATTGGTCCCGGTTCATCCCACCAACCGGGACCAAAAGGTCCAGACGAACCGGGACCAATGGCCCACGTGGCCCGGCCGGCCCCCTGGGCTCACGAACCGGGACCATTGCCCACATTGGTCCCGGTTCTAGACTGAACCGGAACTAATGGGCTGATGCGGCCTGGACCATAGCCCTTTTTTCTACTAGTGGTGGTAGTGGATCGTGCCGGAGCTACAATGGTAGCCGTCAACGCAACCTCATTGGACGAGAGCAAGCTTACTGTAAAATTCTGCGTCAAGAGCCAATGTACCCGCGGGAAGGACCCCGATCTCGAAACCTGTTTTTGCTGCCGGAATCTAAAGAGTAGTCCATGCTTCTTTTCGGATGATGAGTGCAAGACCAAGTGTCCTGCCTGTGACCCCGTGTGCGCCCCTCCACCGGCCAACACCGATGAACAAATGCAGCGTGTAGAAATGAAAACTTAATTAATCTATTTGTTTTGTGTACCAGATGAATTTTATGGAAATAAACATGCAAATTTGAGAAAAACAATGAAGTCCTTGAGCTAATACTAATACTGGCTATATGCATTCTTTTGGCCTCTTTGCGACCATTTTATTCATGGTGTGGGCATCAGTTTTATATTTTACGTATTTATTTGTTCACTAGAAAGATGCAATCATTTTCTCTACATTATTTGTTTGTTTGGTTAGCTGATTTCCTTGCATTTTCTCAGTTTATTCCTAACCTCACCATATTTTTATGGGAAAAAAATGTGGATCCCCTCTCCAAACGTCGATCAGTGCATATCAGATCCCATCAACGACCATCATCCCACGGAGTCAGCCCGGATGCCCTCTGCACGAGTCATCGAGCTAGAGCATATTCCAATCGGCTCCTATCCAGCTTTATGCATATACGGCGGCCGGCACGGCGGCCATGGCCAAGCGAGCCGAGTATCGGCGGGCCATCCTTGTCTCGGGCAGCGAGAAATGAAACTAGACATGTGATGAATCCAAACAATCTCTAATCATCAGTGGTAAAGAGCGAACTAATTAAACGGCGCCTGCTTGCAAGAGAACCCCTCGCCGGCAGGAAGTGTGCACCTGGACAATGGACAGTGACAAAAAAAGAGCCCGCGCTCGTTGGCTGCCGTGTACTCGACCACAAGGTCGCAGGTGAAGCACTTCCTCCACGGTTTCTTCGTCGTGAGCTAGAACGTTGTCGCCGTCAAACACCTGCAAACTTCCCGGCAGCGTATATGCCGCACATTCTTTCCAGTTCAACGCCGACAGGGAGGCCATCAGCACGCGGGTGTGGGAGCAACGACGATGGGCGTCCGAGGTTGCGTGGTGTGCAGACGCAGGGCACGTGCTGGAAATGCGAGCTCTGTTGGTGCAGCTAGCCATAGCACTCGACGGCGATCACCGTAGACACGGCCGGAGAGGACGAAGAAGGACACTGAGGATTTTCAGGCGCTCGAACACCACCCGCCGCACGAACGACTTCTCTGTGTTCTCCTCGAGCACGAACTCGATCACCGCCGTGAGCTACACAGGGGAAGGAGGGATTTATACCCGCGAGCTCTGACATGACAGGCCTCGCCCACACGCACTCGCTCTCCCACTCCTCACGTCCCACACGCTCCGGCTCGTGCACGCGCATCGCGCACACACACGATCGCCGCGGCCACTTCGCGCGCCCGACGCGGTCCACTCCCCTGGACCCTCTCTAACTAACCCACGCAGCCCCGCGCACACGCGCTGGCTCACGCACACACACACACACACCTACACTCGGGCACGCACGCACACACCCGAGCCCACCATGGGCCGAGCCCGACACGACCACCGCGCACACACACGCGCACGCCACGTCCGAGACTCGCCGTGGCTTATTGCCCTACAAGCTCCACGTACACCATGATCTGCATCGGCGGGGTTGACTGCACACTTGATTCTTCCCACGGACACGCCGAAGAAGAGCCAACTATCTGAGCCAAATGCCACACCTTTACGCATTGCTCACCCTGTCATCATTGCCACATAAGCCTAACCACTTCAGACAGTCAGACGAACACCAGCCAATCATAATGTTGTGCACGACAAGCCCGAAGGAAGCAACTCGACATGAATGTCACTACTCTTAACTTACATATTTACACGACATTAATGGAACTAAGATCTGGAAGACGGTGCCCTGAAGATGGGAAGCAACTCGACGGCACCACCGCCAGACCCTGCAGCAGGATCTAGGCTTTGACCTGACGATCTTGTTCCGAGAGTTAAGGATGTGCAGATCCCTCCAACAACGCCTCCAAGGAGGATAATGATGCCCACGAGCACCGTCGCTTCCGGTCAGCAAGCACCGGACATGCTTTCACTCGGAGCAACCACTCCTACGCAGTTGGCCAAGGGTGACAAGTACCCCCACTGGACCGTGCACCCCAAACGCAGTGAGCAAGCCAGCGCTACGTAGGGCCACCACCTTCCCTGCCGCCGGCAGAAACAAAGGCATGCCAGATCAGACTGAGAGCAGTCAGATCGAGCGCTCTCCCCCTGCTGCATGGCAGTGACCGCCCCAAGCCACCGAAAATAACCTGAGCTTGAAGGGAGGGCTGCCACCCCACCCCTGATCCGCCAGATCGAGCTACCAGGCAGACCTGAGGCCGCCCTCCGCACCACTTCGAGCCACCAATGCAGACGATCCGGATTCGGCCGCAACTGACCAGATCCGTGAGCCTCAACCTCCTACACACGCACCGCGTTTAGATGGCCAGGGTCGAGCAGGAGCAGCACCAACTAGTGCAAGTATGTTACTCAAAAACATATTCATCCGATCATAGACGAGTATTGAAGCTAAAACACACAAGATATGTTATGGCAAACAACAACTAGTACACATGCAATGCCAACCAATTGACATATGGTCCTTCATAGATATTTTGAATACTATAGATTCTTTTATTTAGTATTTTGATTAATATCTTTTCTATCTAGTGCACACATCTAGAAACCGATTTCACCTATAGATTTCTCTAACATGATTTTTAAAGATACTAAAATAGACATATAATATATACACTTGTAGTTCAACTAAGTGGAAAAAATTAACTAGTCGGTAAATACAAGTCGATTAATCTCGAAAGCTTTATTAAGCAAAAAATATATAAATTAAATCTTAAGAGACAATGCCAAGAAAAGGAAACCAAAAACTTTAAATTAATTGCAATATATGCTTTTAAATTTAATATAACATTTTCAACATCATTTAAAATTATAAATGACAATATTATATGTTAATATAGTTGCATCATTATGTTGTTAACTTTTGTAATATAATTGGGAAATAAAAATGTTTCATATAAATTAACAAGCATCTTGAATGTTGCTATTGCTGACATGGAATTCTCCATCTCTATTGCTTCTTACATATTGCTAGTATGTGTGTGTCGGCTTTTGCATGAATGTCACTACTCTTAACTTACATATTTTTTCAGGTAAACTAAACCTGGTACAATGCGTTCAATAATTAATAATGAAATATAGTACAATTTTCAACCAGAGGCACCCAATCTCAGCTGCACCCAACATAGTGGCGCATTATAGCGTTGCCAATCATGGATCTGTGACAGATAGTGACGAAGCACAAAATAGAGAGATACTAATTTAGGTGATTCGCGGCCGACCATTCACAGTACTACCAGCAACAACAGGAAATTCCGGTTGAGCGAAGATGCAAGATATTAAGTCCGAAAACTAGCGTCAAGTAGATTAGTGGAATCCACGCACAGAAGCAACGGAATCCTCATGGACTAGCAATGAAGACAATATTTGATGTCCCATGACATGGGATGATTTTTGTATTTTACTCAACAAACTAAATTCACCACATACACGCAGACACCTTTGTCTATAATAAAGTGTTCGTAGACACATATCAAAACGGCTTGGACTCTTCCTTAAATAACGTAGAGGTTTATGATTATCTTCCGCAACATAAAAGAAATACAAGATCATGCCTACCCATACATATATGACCATTTCTGTCGCTCATAGTTAATTAATACTAGTCATCTACCTGTACAATTGCACGGCCTAGCTATTATAGGGATACATAGTTATGTGGAAAATTATAATTGTCTATAATATGCAAGAGTTTAAATTTCAGATATCATCCTATTCGACAAATGTAATATTGAACAAACAATGATAACAAGTAATAAGCACATGTATTCTAACCTTCATTATACGAAAGAGTACATCTGGATTCCCATTTATATTTTGCAAACTGCCATCACTGATCTCAATGAAGCCTTTATGTCATAGTCAGAAGTTAAACCCCTTTATGAATTTGGGCCCACAAACTATGGTATGAAAAGGGTATGGACTAATTTCATCCATGTGGCAAGATAAACATCTTCCAGACTTATTTGATGGAAATTGTGCCTATATTACATAGGTCAACAAAAGTTGGGAGAAAGATACACTACACATCTACCGCTCAACCAAATTTGAAGTGTGAGAGCTATATGATGAATGGTTATTTTCACTTTTCCAAACATGATGTGTATATGAGTTATATGGTGTTCTAAAAAAAATCAAGTGACTACTGTTTAGGTGCATATGTGTTCCACTTAGTGTTTGATTCCCTTATTCATGGTTATACTACCTTGTCACGGTCGGTGTATATAGTACCAAAACAATAATGCTACTCATGTCATCTACCATTCTTAAGAAGTTGCTCCCCACTTCTCCCTATTCTCTGAACATGCAACCCGTCCACATCATCATCTAGCCATGTCAGCAATTCTCCTGATTTTCCTTGCCTATCTCACCTTAACTATCGCGAGCATAAGTGCAACAGATAATTAGCAAAAAACTGAACGCAAGCGTCCATGCGTCCCTTGCTTTCCATGCATAATAAAAGGTAATCAAAACTTGCATGCGTCGGTTCTCTATCCATCCACCTCTCAATATTCCAATGGGGCGGCTCGGTGGCCAGATTTGCGTTCAACCTCCCGCACTCCGTCCCGTTCGTTGGCTCCACCTTCCTCGACTCCTCGGCTCCTAAATACGCTAGCACCAACATAGCCGCTAGATCATGCAGCACCTTCCTGTTCCTCTTCCACTCCTTCTATAACTCCCGCCCTCCTAATATAAATCCTCCACTGGTAAGAGACCCCCCGTCATGTGCTCCAGTCCATGCCAAATCGGCCGCTGCTCGGCTCCTTCCATGTCACCGCTGGGCTGATTCGATAGGGAGACACGAGAAGGATAGGGATGTGGCGGCTGTGATGGAGAGAGAAGGTAGGGGAGGGCGGCGGCAGCTGTGTCAACGGGAGAGAGAGGGAAGCATGTTGTGGCCATCTCCAGGTCAAAGGACGACGAACACACCATCCAGAGTGACAAAATCCTGCCGGCATCGTCTATAAGTTCGTTTCATAGCAAAATTTACCCTCTCATACACCAAATCTCCCTCATCTGCTGCTCCAGCCGGTCCCGTGCGGCCGATTGTCTCCCTTAGGCCGGTGAGTCCACAATGGACAATGCCTCCTCCAACCACGTTTGGTACATGCGGTCCTGGTCAAGGTAATCACCCATCATCTACGCTCTCAACCTAGCCAGGCTCTGCAGATTGGTCGACATTAACAAATTTGCCTTCGCTTCAGCCTCCGGTTCTGTTCCTCCAGGCGCGTCTGCGTTGCAACAGATCATGATGAGGAGACTCAATTCCCTAGCAACAATTTTTATTTTAGAGGTACGTATATGTTCTATACAAATTATTTTATACAGTACCTAATGACAGGGAGCATCATCAGCAAAGTAGCATATAATATTAAATATATATAGTTTTACCAATCCAAGTATGCTATCCACCGAATTCACCATCCTTAGATTAGATGATGCTCTGTGCAATTCAGCGAGCTCAGATAATGGTGCAGTTCATGAGTTCTTAATCGATCCAACTGCCAACTGCTAATCTATGACATTAGTTATGTTCCAGTGCCATTGTAATAGCTAACATAGCCGGCTATGTAATTTTATACATTTGAAGGATATATGAAAAGACTCATCAACACTCTGTCCTCTCTTTTGTTCTCTTGCGCCCAGAGAGATGCTAGAGGTCAGTCATAGAGAGGTCTGCATCGAGGTACATATGTACATCATCCATTCAGTTGAGTTGGCGTAGAGTAGAAAGCCCATGTGTGGAAGGGAAGATGCAAGCAAACAATGCTTTATTACAGAAGCAAGAAAAACAAAGGGTAATGTTAGCACTCAGCATCCGCCACAACATGGTAAGCAGGAGCATGATGAAATGGAATAACGAGGAGTTCTGGACCCCTCTCTCTCTCTATCTCTGTGTGTCTGTTCTTTTTGTATAATTTTGTTGGATATTCCTTTAATTCATTACGTGATAGTAGCTCATTGGTGCTAAATTTTACATCCACACTAAATTTCTATTTTTGAGATACCACGAGAAAAGCTATAAATTCCCGCGGCAACGCGCGGGGTATTGTCTAGTTTACATAATATATATTTCTTCTTAGTGTGTTAGGCAGCGCTTCAAACTTCACTGAAAAATGGTATATTTAGGAAAGTAAAACTGCACCTAAACCCTTGTCCAGTTTCCCGATGGAACCATTTCCGGCCGTCCGATCTAATCTATGCACCATGTTTCTATTTCGTGGGCTGGCTGTCCTAAGGAGACGCTCTATGCTGATTGATCGGACTATTGGGCTTAAGGGACCGACCCATTAGGCAGCAAGGAATGACGAGCATTTGCATGGTTTCTTCGCGTGAGCATGCGAAGGTGACGGTTTGAGCGACTTCCCTGACCTATTCTCCCCCATCTACGGCAACGGCAACACCAACAATTGGAACCCCGTGACGATCTCCTCCGGCCCTCTGCACCACGCCACATGGAAACCGTAGCCTCCCGTCTCTGTTGAAGAAAACTCTTCGCTCGTTACGGTCGTCACTAGATAGAGGAATTGATTGATGCTAGATGGGTTCTAGACGCAAGAGTCGAATGTGTGGGGAGTGAGGGAGACGGGATTCACCCACTAGATGGGTTCTAGACGCAAGAGTCGAATGTGTGGGGAGTGAGGGAGACGGGATTCACCCACTAGTTGCGGGCTATGGCGGAGGGGGCGCACGTGCAGCACGGCAGCCCAAGTTGACGCCCATGGAGCGCGTCGAGCAGGAATTGATTGATGCTAGATGGGTTCTAGACGCAAGAGTCGAATGTGTGGGGAGTGAGGGAGACGGGGTTCACCCACTAGTTGCGGGCTATGGCGGAGGGGGCGCACGTGCAGCACGGCAGCCCAAGATGACGCCCATGGAGCGCGTCGAGCAGTTGTGTCTCTCTTTCTCCTCTGCTCTGATCTAACTACCCATGGTGGTAGTTTCCACCCCCTTTGTGCTAATCTATTTTTCTCTTGTTCTCGTGGGGATTGGTTGGTTGGTTAGTCCCATGTGTTCTATGAGCACGATACATTCCTTGATCGTTGGTACGGCTCAGGACTCCGTTCATGGAATTGGTGGTAATGTTTAGTAGAGGATGTAGTTGACATTGGGAATTTTTGTTTTCGAAGAAGACAAAATTTCAGCATGGTTTGTGTTGTTGACCGGCTTAAAAACCATACGGAACCAGCGGACGTGAAGTTACTTTATTTTTCCAAGAGGCACTGTTTGGCTCTCGGCAATCACTTTGCCGAGTGTTCGTGCCATGGTTCTCGGCAAATTCCTACTTGCCTGAGTGGTGTATGCCGGGTGGCCTTTGCCGAGTGCAACTCTCTGCAAAGGCTTTGCTAGCGGTTATTGGCCCTTTGCCGAGTGTCCGTGACACTCGGGGTATAGGGCGATTCTAGTAGTGCCGCGCATAAGCAGCATTTAGTTTAGTTTTTGTTTTTGGCAGCACATATTTAAGGAAGGTGAACTGGAATCACGTACAGTACAATCCAAATTTTTTGCAAAATTATAAGTAGAAAAGGAAAAGGTGCATCTATCAGATATATATCGTTGGTAGTAATGATCGTTTGTGACAGACAAAACAATGTTCTCATTTAATGTAGCTAGATAGAGAAGGCCACTATCAACGACAACAGCACTCGTCTTTGCCTCACAAAAGATGATTACTACCAACGACAACACATATTTGACCTGCACTACCATTAAGGGCCTGCACTGCATTCACGTATGCAATTTAATGTAACCAAGCTGAGCAGCAGGATGAAGACCTATCAACAGCGCCGGTTAGCTAGTCTCCCTCACACCTGCACGATTTAAACTGGATGAGATACTGTATGTGACTATGCATGCATACAGTTGAGCTGGGTTTAAGCGTATCAAGGTTTTCCACTATCATCAAGTATATTTTAGTGGAGTGGAGCAAATCAATTAATTGTCCAAATCATGACTTGCCATTTCATGATATGAATAACAAACTAAGCAATAATTACACACAGCCAGCCAATACACAGTATCGGCACATTGATAATTGGTTTATTGATCAGCTTTGTTTCTTTCCAAGTAATCTAACACAATCACCAAGGGATTAAATGATTTCCGAATAGTATCATTAAATGTATGTGTGTGAGTTAGCCATTTCACATTTGATATTTGATTTGTTATTTCCAAAGGATGGAGATAACGCATTGAGTGACAACCAAGGTTTTGGATCCCAAGCTTTTTTCTCGAGGGGCAGCGAAATTCATGGTTACCACGGTAATCACGAAATACCGAAAAAAATTCGGACGAAATTTAAAATCAAAATTTGAATTCAAATACTTTTAAGTTGATATAGATAAGTTTTAACTCAATGAGTTCAGTAAACATCCCCAGTAGACCTGGCCAAACCTCGGGCCGGGCTTTGGGCCGGGCCTAGCCAAGCCTGACGAAAAAAACCAGGCCCGAGCCCGGCCCGGCCCAGCCATCAGGCCTGTTTTCTGGGCCCGAGCCCGGCCCGAACATGCAAAAGCCTGACGGGCCTCGGGCTGGCCCGGCCCGACCTTCAGAAAACTGCAAAAACGACGGGCCCGGGCACGGCCACCGGGCTCAAAATCTAGGCCCGAGCCCGGCCCGGGGGCAGCGTCGGGCCGGGCCGGGCTGCCCATGGCCAGGTCTAATCCCCAGCCGTGGTGGTTGTCCACATGCACCTTTTGCATTCTAAAAAAGAAAGTAAAACGCGAGGGTGAAAGACTCGAACACGCGACTCGCAGCTACAGAGAACATGCCTTAGCCACTACGCCACTCACCACTTTAGTTGCTACATCAGAGATGCCGTGTATTTAACTAGGTGAGCGTTTGAATTCGAGCTTTTCAAAAAAGCTCGAATTTTTTTGCTCGGTATGAGTGTTTTCCATGGGGTAGCGGGAAACGCAGTAACCGCTCGGGATCACGAAATTTCGAGCGGTACCCAAAACAGTGGTGACAACACACACAAAGAAAAGGAGGCTATAAGCTCTTCAATCTAGCAAACCAACAATCAAGTGGTGATGATATTCCTATAAAAATATTGGTGATGTCTTACGCTTGTCTATCTAGCTACATTAGATGAGAACATATACTAAACAGTACGGCTATAATCACCTGTTTAGCACAGGTATTCAAGCATCCCCGATTAAAACACAACATAACTGGGCTACTCCTACAATACGACTAGGGATGAATAATCATCTGGAGCATAGAAACACCTGAAAGAATGACAGTAAGTACGTGTATTCGAGGCTTCACAGAGCTTCCTAGATAGCATGGACTTAAGCTGAACCACATAGACACTGCCTTTCAGATATAAATATTTCATGTTTGTATCCTCAACATATCCTCGTATAAATTCCAATGATGCCTTCTCTTCTTCAACCTGACGAGGGAGCCCTAGAATTTTATGCATTTTAATGGTCTTCCACTCCAACCAGGAGGCAACACCTGGCAATTGACCTTCCTCTCCCAAATTCGAATGTTCTGGTCATTGTAAGACATCATCGCGAGACCAACCACGCCATCATCTGCCTGGATGATCTGATGGCTGTGGCAACGATACATACCGGAAGGCCCCTCGAGCACATCAAAGTTCTGCTGTTCCAAATCAAACCCAAGTATACCCTCCTTCGTGTATGGATATGACTAGTACAGGACATTACCAACAAGGGCGCTAATACAAGTGCCATCAAAATGTCGATATGGAACCTCTGTTGAGATGAGACCGCCCCATGTGTCGGTCTCGGAGGAATAAACAGAGGCGAGTGGCCAACCATCGTTTTTTTGAAAGATCCAGCTTTTCGCTGGCATTTCATTGATAAGCAGGAAGCAGTATGAAAACATAAGGTGGAGAGAGGATCCAGGGGATCAGTGGGCTTGCCATAGACCGACAATCCTCAAGCGACAAAAAATCTAGGGTTTATATCTCATGGTGGTTCCCCGAAGGGGCTCTCAATGCAGGATGCAACTGCGGCTCGCTAAAGCTCGATGCAGTCTGTGATCCTTCTGATGATGTTGGAGGCCCTTGGGGTGCTTTTCCTGAAGGTGGCGTTGTTCCGTTCCTGCCATATCTCCCAGCATACCAGTAGTCGTAGTGTGTTGGTGCCTTTTCGCCATCTTGGTGCGGCCCTGTCCAGGGCGGCCAGTGCAATGGAGGAGTGCTGGAGGTCTTGCCAGCTTGCAACTGGAGCTAGCGAGGCGCAGCCCGTCCATGAGCTTATCGTTTCCCAGACACCCTTAGCCATTGGGCACTCCCAGAACAGATGCTTCGAGGATTCAAGGTTTTGAGTGCACAGCTGGCAGAAGTACTCGTTCTTCCAGCCGCGGCGTTGAAGTCTGTCGTTGCACCACAGCCTGTTTTGCAATATGAGCCAAGCAAACATCTTGATCTTCCCGGGGGCCCAAGCACTCCATATGATCTTGCCGAAAACCGAGGGCGTCATGCCCTGGAATTGCACCCGATAAGCTGATCTTGCCGAGTATTCGCCCGTCCGCTCGAGGATCCATCTAATGGAGTAGGGGGTGCCCGCATGCAGTTCGCCGGCTACGCCATGGAGCCGTCTATGCAAGACCAGGACGTCGTGGATCAGATGTTCAGTACGGCCATGGGCTAGGTCTTTGATCCAGGTGTCGTCCGCCAGGGCCTCCTTCACTGTCCTGTTCTTTCTCCGAGCATGCAGAACCAGCCGCGGCAATTGCTGGGCGAGCGTGCCCGGCCCCATCCAATGAGAGCGCCAGAAGGACGCCGTCGCGCCATCGCCGATGCTGACCGAGGTGGCCGCCGTGAAGAGGGAGAGGTCATCGTCGTTACAAGGCAGGACCGAGCCCACCCATGGGCGCTCAGGGTGGCGCCATGCCAGCCAGGGCCAGCGCAGGCGAAGGGCACGTCCAAACCGCGAGAGGTCAGGGACTCCCAGGCCTCCGTTTTCTGTCGGAGTGCAAACCGCTGCCCAGCTAACTTTGCAACTTGCGCCGGAGATTTCCTTGTCTTGCTTCCAAAGGAAGCAGCGGCGACATTTGTCAATTTCCTTGAGGATCTTTGTAGGCACCTTCAGCACGGTGAGCGCAAAGGTCGACATGACGCTGAGAACGCAGCGGACCAGCACGCGTCAACCATCGTTACGGCGCATAACCAGCAATACCACCTTAAATGGTGTGGAGTAGCAATTGCCATGCACTTGGCCCTAGTCACGCGCGGCGCAGAGCACCGCCCCATTTATATAGCCCGAGTTGAACTCTGGCGGAACCGGCACATGGTGCTGACCGCCGGAGATGGGATCCCACACGAGGACCTCTGTGTGCACCCGGTTCAAGATGAGGATGCGGCCGTGGCGGCACCCAGCAGTCGGACCCACAAGTCGCGGTTTGGCAGGTCAAGGCTCGCTGGAGGGATGCGATCAGGAGCGGCCGAGACAGGAGTGAACTCGATCTGATCATCACGGCTGAAAACGCCGGGGAGGGGAGGCTCCCGGTGGTGCGTGCAGAAGTGCCGAAAGAATAAGGGGTCGATGAGGAGGTCTCGCCAACGCTTGCAGATGGCGGAGGCACGCGGGAGGGAAGACGGCTGGGGCGGGAGGCGGAGGAGGATCTCCGTGAGCATGTCCTCGTTTTCAAGGGGTAGCGGCGGATCATTGCTCGCTGGCGTTCGTCGACGTGGGCCGTCGATCTACAGGGGTTGGAGGCGTCGTTCTACTGGGGTTTGAGGCGGAGGCGGACGCACGGGCGCTGCCAACTAGGCCCACTTTGTTCGGCCCCTGGGCGGCTCTGGAAGAGGCCATCACGAAACATACGACTGAAACTGAATTATGCCAAAACACTTACCATAACAGCAAACTCTGCTCTACGCAGGGAGGCCAAAGAGTCTCTTCTCATGAGGGTTGCTGGCAGAGATTCAAGGATTTATAAACCACAGATAATCTCCATACACACTTCCGATTTTTTTTCTTCAGATTCTTCAGGTTACAGCAAGTGCACTAGGATAGAAATCACAAATACTCTGTTCCATCCCCATGCATCTACTCTATTGCTCGTTTTCCCCACACAACGCAGTCTTACTTTCAATAATAAAGAAGAAAAAGTTGTGCACTAAACATCGAATTCATGGTGTGGCATCAGTTCGGCCTTTGGCTCCATTGCCATGAAGGTCCTGCACTGCACTCATGCATGCAATTCGATGTAAGGAAAGCAACATGATGAGGATCACATTGCTAATATAAATTCGGGTTGCAGCATCACTTCACTTTGGTCATATCTCTATTGTCAAGGCCTGTTCTTCATTCATGCATGTTGATTTGATCGATGTAATTGTTGAGCATCTTACATCCCTTGAAGAATTATATCTGCAAAGATGATCTTACAAAGATTAGACACATCAATAGAGTTACTGTTAAACTAACCAAGAAAAGTTTATGGGAAAGGATTTGTAGACTGGAAAACTTGCTACTGCCCTAGCTATAGCTACAGCTAAGGGTTGGCTGTTCTGTACTACTAAATAGGCTGTAAGTGATGTATTAGATTCTTCTTTTTACATTGTTCATGTATGTGTTTACCCTTTATCAAAATTACATCGTGTTTGTTCACCTAGAAACGTAAAGTGTACATAGAATGCTTTGTTTCTTACTTCCCTGACTGTATTGGCAGGCCATGTGACTATCAGAAGCTGCAGCTGTTTAGTTTCAGAACCCAGCGTCATCTAAACGGCTGCGAGAAGAATGATGCTACACATCAGCAGCTGAAATCCAACATCGGGCCGATGATAGGTGGTGCTTATTGAGTGTTACGAGGGAACAACTTTTATTATGAATTTAGTGCTCATAACTATTTGGAGGCCATGACTTTGGCCATACCCAGGCTTCAGGCGATGTATTTATTTATTTTGCTGTCAGTTTGGTTGGTTATACATGGTGCCCTGTCGAGCCATTATAGTTGATCTGTTTTCTTTCTACATGTACACGACAATTTCGTCTGTAATAAAAAAACAGACAGTACTTCCAGGGTGTTGAATGTCTAGATTGATTAAGCTACTTTTGTTGCGGTTCATCAATTCTTCAGTTCCTTCTTATTTTGGTTAGATATACGGTATATAACTAGAATGGGCATCGAATCTTGTGGTTAGAAAAATAAATTTTCTGAAGGAAACAGAGTAGTTACTGAATCACCATTATGAGTTCAAGCTCTATTTCTTGACCTCCATCTTTTTTCATTTTTTTTTTGTTTTTGCGGTGGAGTTGCCGTCCATCAATTGTTCAGTTCGCTCTTACTTTGTAGATGCAGTATGAAGAACATATCTACAAACAGACAGAATGGACATCATGTCTTGTATTGTTGTTTTCTTTTTGAGTGCTTTTTAAGTTAGACCATGAACTTAATCACAGATCATTTTTCTCAGCAAACCCGATTGGCCAAGCTGGCATAGCTGGTGCGTGAATGCGTCGGCAAATTAGCTAGCATGTCCAGGGACTGCTTCGTCGTCTTTCTTTTTTGAGGTTGTATAAGCTCGGAAAAAGCTGCGCAGGCTAGCCACCCAATTAGTATTCTGATAAAAATGAGGTTCGGCTTCAACTAACTTGTCTATCTGACGTACCCATGAATTAATGGTTCCCTTGCCGCGCTGTTTTCCGGTTTTTTTTCTCGGTTTCCAGTGTGTGTTTTTCTGGTCCCGGTTTTGTTTCCAGCTTGCTGTTTTCGTCCGTTTTATTATTTTTGATTTTTATTCTTTTTTGCCTTCTTTTATTTTACACTTTTATTTTCCTTTTTCCTTTTTAATGCAAATCTATTTTTTTATGCATGAACATTTTTCAAATATATTGTGAAACTTTTTTCCAAGACGGTGAACATCTACAAGATATATGGTTAATATATAATGAAAATCTACAATTACAGGGCAAACATTTTCCACAATTACACGTTGAACATTTTACAAAATATAGTATGAACATTTTTTTCATAACATGCTAAACAATTTCTCAGACAAGATGAACATTTTCTAAATGTACGCTGAATTCTTTTGTAATTCACACTGAGCATATTTTTAATTACGATCAAATGTATTTTCTGCTCATTTTGCCAAACAATCAAAATTAGTCGCAATTGGACAGCAATATTTTATCTTCCTGTTTTTATTCATTTAGCATTTACCTTTTTGAATTCTTCTCGTGTCTGCATTTTCATTCTTGAAAAATGAATCTCCAAGCAGTCAACACATGATGAAATAGTAAAATAAAATAATAATAAATTGAAACGGTCAGCCGAGGCAGTCCGGAAATTGAAGGAAAAGCACACGCCAGAAATATGAATAAAATGTAGAAAATAGGAAACAAGCATAAAAAAGTTAATGGGCCACAAACCAGTCAGCCCACAAGCAAACTCTCTTAGCAAAGGCCGGTCAATTTTACGCCAATACGTGTCAACAAGGAGCTCTCCAAAAAAAATGACACCGCCAGGTCAACTCCTTTTAGGGGGAAAAGCTACTAAATAGTGTTTGGCAGGGTTCCTTTACTTGTGAAGCCAACCTACTTCAAAAAATAAGTCGAGTGTAGACTTGCAACTAGGACAACAAAAAATATATGCCCCCAGGGGCGAGTTGAAGGTGGACATGCAGCTGGAATGAAACACAACTAGAGGCTGAGTTGCAAGTCAAGGGTGGACTTGCAATTGGAATGAAAAGAAAAACTATGGGGCCTAGTTGCGAGTCGAAAGTGGACTTGCAACTAGGACGAAAACAACTGCCTGCCCAAGTTGTGAGTTGGTGTGGAAATGCAACTAGCACAAAAATGCAGCTATACATTCGCAGTTGCGTGTCGAGTTTACACTTGCAACTGGGACAAAAAGAAAAACTATGGGGGCCCGATTACGAGTCAAAGGTGTACTTGTAACAGGAACGGAAACAACTGTCGACCTAATTGCGACTCGATGGTAGGCCTAAACTGGGACAATAATAACTACGACCCCCGGTTGCGAGTCTAACGTGGACTTGCAACTAGGAAGAAACACTAGAAGCCCAGTTGTGAGTCAATCATGGGCTTGCAACTGAGTCAACAAAAACTTGTGGGCCTAGTTGCAAGTCAAAGCGTGGACTTACAGTGGGATAACAACTACTATAGGCCCCAGTTGCGAGTTGGAGGTGGACTTGCTAATAGAAA
Organism: Triticum urartu; assembly: GCF_003073215.2. Taxonomy (NCBI): domain Eukaryota; kingdom Viridiplantae; phylum Streptophyta; class Magnoliopsida; order Poales; family Poaceae; genus Triticum; species Triticum urartu. The sequence goes on from NC_053028.1 coordinate 718,237,616, forward strand.
AAAACACAACTATAGTCCTGTTGCGAGTAGAGGAGGACTTGCAACTCGACGAAAGAAAAACTACAGGGCTAGTTGCAAGTTCAAGGTGGAATTGCAACTGGGACAACAACAATAGCTAGCCCCCTCACCCCCACCCCAAGTTGCGAGTATGAGGTGGACTTGCAACTAGGACGAAATATATTATAGTGCCAGTTGCGAGTCGAGCACGGGCTTGCAACTGGAACAAGAACGAACTACATGCATAGTTGCAAGTCAAATGTGGACTTGCAAGTAGGACAACAACAACTATATGCCCCTAGTTGCGAGTTGAAGGTGGACTTGCAACTAGAATGAATCACATCTAGAGTCTCAGTTGCAAGTCGAGGGTGGACTTGCAAATGGAATGAAAACTAAAACTATGGGGCTTAGTTGTGGAGTCAAAATTGGACGTGCAACTAGGAATAAAACAACTACATGCCCCAGTTGTGAGTTGGGGTGGAAAAGAAATTGGGACAAAAATAGAACTACATTCCCAGTTACGAGTCGAGTTTAGACTTGCAATTACGAAAAGAAAAACTATGGGGCCCTAATGAAGAGCCAAAGGTGGACTTGCAACAGGGAAAAACAACTATCGACCCAATTGTGGGTCGATGGTAGGCTTACAACTGGGACAACAATAACTACGACCCGGTAAACTAATTGCCTATCTTATTACATGACCGCCATCCAAACCGGTTGAAGATATCCCGAGCTACCATCTTCCAGCGGATAGATCCAGTAACCAAACACTCCCTGGCCTCCGTCGGAGTGAGTAGCGACCACGAACGGATCAACGCCGTGGCTCGGAAAATAACCTGCAAAAAATGAATGCATGTTGTCCTGTTAAAAACCAAATCATTTCTGGAATTCCAAAGAGCCCACAACAAGGCGCAGACTCCTACGCGAATATGTCTCGCTAAATCGGGCTCTATCCCGTTAAGCCACGTTCCAAATAACATGTTG
>NC_053028.1:718239981-718261220 GCF_003073215.2 Triticum urartu
ATTGTAAGTGCATCTAGTGCCACCCCTAGTTGGTTTTGGAGTATTGACGACAAACCTAGTTGAGGGACTAATGTGTTTGTGAGAATTGCAGGAAAACACAGGTAGAAGTCCCTCATTGATTCGGTTTTACTACCAGAGATGACCCCTAAAAATGTATGAAGACATTGAAGACAAAGGTGGTATATGAAGATATTCACAGTGAAGACTATGACAAAAGAAGACACGTTATGAAGCATATGGAACTCGAAGACTTAGATCTTTCGTAGTTCTTTTTATTTTGTGTTGAGTCATAGGAACCACCGTACTGTTAAGTGGGGTCCAGGAGAACCAGTCAGAATGACTGAAGTGATGCCTAAATCAAAACCTATATCTTCGAGCGAAGACAATGAGAGCGAATCTTGTCCAGAGCCGGACAAGTCAGCTTTGCTTGTAGCCCAAGTAAAGTTGCCATGAGAGTTTGAAATCTGACCGTTGAGACACGTGTCAGTTCCTTAGTGACCCAGGGTCATTTCGGACAAATCAGGTCGGGTTGCCAAGTGGCTATAAATAGCCCACCCCCACAACCATAAACGGTTGGCTGCTCAGATTTCAGTGCACGGCTTTTGTCGTTTGAGAGCAACCCACCTCGAAGCCTTTGAGAGAAAAATTCCTAGTGAGGAGAAAAGCCCTAACCACCCAAAGCCAGAGTAAATTGGGCATCACTTAAGTCTTCGTGTCTGTGTGATCTGAAGACTTATTACACTTGAGGACTGTGAATCCTCCAGACGGTTAGGCGTCGCGTTCAGAGCATCCAAGAGACATTGTGGATTGCAAGTGAACGAAGTCTGTGAAGGTTTGGGAGTCTACCTTGAAGACTTACCAGAGTGATTGGGCGAGGACTAAGTGACCTTAGCTCAAGGAGAATACGGTGAGGACTTGGTGTCCTGAACTGTGTGTTCAGGACTGGGTGTCCGGGACTGTGTGTCCTAAGGTTTAAATACCTAGCCGCTCCAACCAGACGTACAGTTGTCACAGCAACTGGAACTGGTCCAACATATCATTGTTTTCAACGAGTCACTGGTTTTATCTTCACTTCCTTTTCTTACTGTTACTCATTGTGAAGCCATTGCATGCTTGCTTTATCTTTTGTCTTCACAACGTGAATGTATGATCTGTTTGGCTTCATAACTTCTTCCTACCTGATCCTTATTACACTGAAGATGTTTGTCATTGTGCTTTCACTCTATTGAATACATGACCATGGCTGGCCTAGTGTAATCTAACTTCCGCTGCATAGTAATAGGCATAATCTTCACTGTTTGTCTTCATAACTCTACGTTTTGAAGACTTTCATAAAAATCGCCTATTCACCCCCCCTCTAGTCGATATAACGCACTTTCAATTGGTATCAGAGCAAGGTGCTCCCTTGTTCTGTGTGATTCGGTTTAACCACCTGGAGTTTTAGCTATGTCGACTGCAGGGATAATCAAAGTCTTCGCTGCGTGCCCCGTCTTCGATGGAACTGAATATCCCTACTGGAAGAATAAGATGCGCATGCATCTTGAAGCCATTGACGTCGACCTATGGTATGTCGTCGAGAACGGTGTTCCCAAGGCTGGAGAAGGTGTCACTGCTGCTGATGTCAAGAAATTCACTCAACTGGACTCTACTACCAAAAATATCATCTGTGGTCATCTGAGAAAAGGACAGTATGGCCGTGTGAGTGCTTTGAAGACATCCAAGCTGGTCTGGGACTGGCTCTCCAAGGTCAATGAAGGCGTCTCAACCCAGAGAGATCAAAGAATCAGTGTTCTTCGCAACCTCTTCAACCGCTTGAAGCAAAATGACAATGAGAATGTCCAGCACATATTTGACCGGCTCACTGACATCACAAATGAGCTTCAAGCCCTCGGCGCCACTGAGATCACCAAACATGAAATCGTCAAGACGCTGCTGAGATCACTTGATAGTTCGTTTGACATCCTGTCCCTGATGATTCAAGAACGTCCTGATTTCAAGACACTCGATCCGTCTGACATACTTGAGAGGCTCAACACACATGAGTTTCAGCTTTCTGAGAAAAGAGATATCTACGGTCCAAACTATGGGCGAACTCGTGCCTTGAAGGCAAAAGCTGTTTCCTCATCTGAAGAAGAATCTGACTGCAGTTCTGATGATCCTGAAGACATTGGAAGAGAACTTGCAATGCTAGTGAAGAAGTTCCAAAAATTCACCAAGAAGAAAGGCTTCAGAAAATCTTCACGATCAAGCTCAAGGAATGATGAATCTTCTGCTCATGACTATAAGAAGAAAACATGTCACAAGTGCAAGAAAACTGGACACTTCATCTCTGAGTGTCCACAATGGGACAATGAGAACAGAAGGAAGAAGAAGAGCAAGGAATATGATTCTAACGACAAGAAGAAGAAGAAGAAATACTCAAAGTCTTCTTCCAAGTCTTCTTCAAAGTCTTCAACACACAAGAAGAGCTCATCTGCAAGGCACGTGCGTTTGTTGGCAAGGAGATGGATTCAGAGGAGGAGTCCGCATCTGAGGAGGCAGAGGTGGAGTCTGAGGAGGAGTCTGATTCTGGCATTGCGAGTCTGGCTACAGCATACGTCGCCAAGTCCATCTTCAACACTGAAGACAATGACTGCATCACCGACACCGACGCAAATAACAAGGACGACTCCACTCCTACCTACTGCTTCATGGCACGCGGTGCCAAGGTAAACACACGCACTACTCGCTATCAAACGTCTAGTGACGATGACTCTGACTGTGATTCAAAACCCAGCTACAAAACACTTGCTAAAATTGCATCTGAACAACAGAAAGCTATGGAACATATTCAAAAACTGTTAGACAAAAGCGATGATCTGTTGGGTGCTGAAATGACTCGATCCGAATCCTTAATTGAAGACATAAAAAACCTTCACGTTAAGTATCAGGAACTTGAAGATCGTCTTGATACTCTCTCAACAACTCATGAAAAGCTTTCCTATGATTATCTTCAAAGGAAGCAAGAACTTGAAAAATTGAGAGCGGCTCATGAAGATCTTCAAAAGGAAAACGAGTCACTTCGCGCCGAACAGATCAGTCCCGCTCAGGAAGGATTTCAACCACCATGTCTTAAATGCATTGAGCGTGATAATGCTACTTCTATTGCTGAATGTTCCACTGCTACTGCTGTTTCAATATCTTCAACTGTTGATGTGGTAACTAACCCCTCTGCTGAGGATACCACCGCTATTGCTGATGAGAATGCTAGGTTGAAGACATTGCTTGAAACAGGGATGTACAAAAGCCTTAAAGGACATCAGACATTATGTGATGTCCTCAAGAAGCAGATTCTGAACCGAAACCCTAGGAAAGAGGGTGTTGGGTTCGTGAGGAAAATAAATGCAGATGGCTCTTACTGGAAACCTGAGCAGTACCCCAAAACCACATGGGTTGCTGCAAAGGAACTTTTAGCAGATCCATCCAATTTATCTGGCTTCACTTGTGCTAACCCCATTATCATTGATGAATCCTTTGATGCAAACTATAAACTGTTTAAGAATCAGAATGGTGAAGTGTTTTCCAGGTACATTGGTACTAACTGCAGGAATGGACCGCCTATGAAGAAGATCTGGGTTCCAAAAAGGTGTCTGGAAAATCTTCCTGTGAATGTCTTCATGACACCTCACTTGAAGAAGACAAACCTCAGACCAAAGACTTCATACGGTCCAATGGCTTCATACAAACAGAGGACTCACCTGAGTCACACTAACGCAAATGTTTTGCAGGGAAACCATACTCAGGCATATGAATATGAGAGCGGTTCTTCGAATCGTCATGTTCATATGACCAAAAATTATTCTGCTTATTCCTATGAGTATTATTGTCCACCTGCTAGACTGTTTGCTAAGGCTTCAAAGCCAAAATTCTCAGATGCTGCACTTAGACTTATTGCTTCTAAGCCACCCTTGAAGATGTGGGTGGTTAAGAAAGCTTAACTCTCTTTTGCAGGGAAAGGTCTCCAGCAGAAAAACAAAATCTTCTGATGCCATTGCTGGGGACCTCAAAAATTTTGTAGGGTGCAAGATAAAATGCCCGAATGGCATCATTATGTACCTCGTTCCTGAATCGCATGCTACTCTCCCTATTAGTCCTAATCTGGATCTAAGTTTTCATAACCCACTGGTTCGTCAAATGTTTTTGCTTCACAATTCTCTTCGTGAAGCCTATCCCCCTAACTGCACTGTAGGGTACGACACCAGCAACTTCAAAGTCTTCAGAATGGATTATTGACAGTGGGTGTACAAATCACATGACTGGCAAAAGAAGCCTTCTTATGGACTCAACCTTACGTCCATCCGACAAGAGCCACATCACATTTGCTGACGCTGGTAAAAGTAAGGTATTGGGTCTAGGTAGAGTTGCAATCTCAAAGGATCAACACATGGATAAAGTCATGCTTGTTGAATCCCTTGGCTTCAACTTAATGTCTGTCTCAATGCTTTGCGATTTAAACATGATTGTAATGTTTGGAAAATATCGTTGCCTAGTACTAATGGAATCTGACAAGTCTCTAGTGTTTGAAGGGTATCGAAAAGATTATTTGTATGTGGTAGATTTCTCAGCAGGACCACAACTTGCAGTATGTCTTCTTGCAAAAGCTTCAGAATGCTGGCTTTGGCATCGGAGGCTTGGGCATGCTGGCATGAGGAACCTCCACACCCTTGCGAAGAAGAAGCATGTCATAGGAATCGAGGGCGTCAAGTTCAAGAAAGATCACTTATGCGGTGCCTGTGAAGCAGGGAAGATGACAAGGGCAAAACATCCTTCGAAGACAATCATGACTACTACACAACCCTTCGAACTGCTCCACATGGATCTTTTCGGTCCCACTCACTACTCAACTTTTACTACTACTGCTTGCCTCTATGGCTTCGTCATTGTTGATGATTACTCTAGATATACTTGGGTGCACATAATCCTTTACAAAAATGAAGTGCAGGATGTCTTCAGACGCTTCGCCAATCGAGCTATGAACAATTTTGGCGCCAAAATAAAGCACATCAGAAGTGACAATGGCACTGAATTCAAGAACACTGGCCTTGATACATATCTTGATACCTTGGGCATCACACATGAATTCTCAGCTCCGTACACGCCACTGCAGAATGGCGTTGTCGAACGCAAGAACAGAACACTCATTGAGATGGCCAGAACAATGCTAGATGAATACAAGACTCCAAGAAAATTCTGGACTGAAGCCATTGATACTGCATGCCATACAATCAATCGTGTTTATCTTCACAAGCTTCTGAACAAGACATCTTATGAACTCCTAACTGGTAAGAAGCCAAATGTCAGTTACTTCAGAGTATTTGGAGCAAGGTGCTGGATCAAGGACCCACACCACACCTCAAAGTTTGCACCAAAAGCACATGAGGGCTTTATGCTTGGATATGGAAAGGATTCACACTCCTACAGAGTCTTCAATCTCTTCCATTACAAAGTGGTTGAAACAGTGGATGTGCCGTTTGATGAGACAAATGGTTCACAAAGAGAGCAACTGTCAAATGTTCTAGATGAAGTTCCAGCTAGTGAATCAATCAAGCTTATGGGAACTGGAGAGATTATACCTTCTTAAGCTCATCCTGAAGAAGAACTTATCATCTTAGCACCTGATCAACATGAAGACATTGCTCAACCTGAAGACATTCCTCCCAACAACAACACAGATCAGCAAGAGCAAAGTCTTCGCCCTATACATCCTCGTGTTGCCAATGAAGTGCAGATTGACAGAATAATTGACAGCATCAATGCACCTGCTCCACTCACTCGTTCAAGGGCAACTCAGCTAGCAAATTTCTGTGGGCACTTTGCATTCATATCAATATCAGAACCCAAGAAAGTTGAAGAAGCCTTCATGGAATCTGAATGGATTCAAGCTATGCAAGAAGAGCTTCAACAGTTTGAGCTGAATAATGTATGGGAACTGGTTAAGCGTCCTGATCCACGAAAGCACAACATTATAGGCACTAAATGGATATATCGCAACAAACAAGATGAGCATGGTCAAGTTGTCAGAAATAAAGCTCGTCTCGTTGCTCAAGGATATACTCAAGTGGAGGGCATTGACTTCGATGAAACATTTGCTCCTGTGGCTAGGCTTGAAGCCATACGCATACTGCTGGCCTATGCAAATCATCATAACATACTTCTATATCAAATGGATGTGAAAAGTGCCTTTCTCAATGGCAAGATTGAAGAAGAAGTGTATGTTGCACAACCGCCTGGCTTTGAAAATCCAAAACATCCTGACATGGTATACAAGCTCAACAAGGCACTGTATGGCCTCAAACAAGCCCCTAGGGCCTGGTATGACACACTCAAGTACTTCCTGAAGAGCAAAGGCTTCATACCTGGTTCCCTGGATCCCACTCTTTTCACGAACACATATGATGGTGAACTGTTTGTGTGCCAAATATATGTGGATGACATTATCTTCGGCTGCACCAATCAGAAGTACAGTGAAGAGTTTGGATATATGATGCAAGAGCAATATCAGATGTCCATGATGGGGGAGCTGAAATTTTTCCTTGGTCTTCAAATACGACAACAGCGCAATGGCATCTTCATATCTCAAGAGAAGTATCTCAAAGATTGCCTGAAGAAGTTCGGTATGCAAGACTGCAAAGGCTTCACAACACCAATGCCAGCCAAACATCATCTAGGTCCTGACGACAATGGTAAAGAGTTCGATCAAAAGGTATACCGCTCCATGATTGGGTCTTTGCTTTATTTATGTGCATCTAGGCCAGATATTATGCTTAGTGTTTGCATGTGTGCTCGATTTCAAGCGGCACCAAAGGAGTCGCATCACTTAGCTGTGAAGCGAATTCTTACATATTTGGCTCACACCCCAACTCTAGGATTATGGTATCCAAAGGGCTCAGAGTTTGATTTGGTTGGATTTTCGGATGCTGATTATGCTGGTGACAAGGTTGATCGCAAGTCTACATCAGGCACATGTCACTTTCTGGGACGATCACTTGTATGTTGGTCTTCAAAGAAGCAGAACTGTGTATCTCTTTCCACTGCTGAATCTGAATACATTGCTGCTGGATCTTGCCGCGCTCAGCTTCTGTGGATGAAGCAAACACTCAAGGACTATGGTATTCATCTGAAGCAAGTGCCACTATACTGCGACAACAAAAGCGCCATCAAGATTGCCAACAACCCAGTTCAGCACTCGAACACAAAGCACATTGAAATTCGTCATCACTTTCTCAGAGATCATGTTGTGAAGGAAGACATTGATATCATACACGTCAACACTGAAGAGCAATTGGCAGATATCTTCACCAAGCCCTTGGATGAGAAGAGGTTTTGCAAATTACTGTGTGAGCTAAATATCTTGGAATCCTCAAATGTCCTGTGATCAGGCACACATCCTAACACTTATGCATATTGATGACTTAGATGTGCAACACACAAAGTAAAGTATATCTTCAATTAATGAAGACATACACTCTAAGTGTGAATACATTAATGTGGAATTTGACTTCGGAGCGCCATGATAATTGTGCGCCGTGTCTGGGTCTAAATACTTCCTATACGGTGGGTAACGCCACCACCAAACGTTCCATTTTGAAGTGTTTCACTCATGGCGTTACCTTGCAATATCTTCACGTTTGGTTTGGCTTCGAACTCAACATGTCTTCATGATTATCTTCACTACATTGATTATATAGATATATACATACTAGTGTTCTGTCCTCTACAGCATTCACTTATAGCTATGTCTTCTTGGTTGAATCTTTTGAACTAAGTGAATGTGATCAGACCCTAATCTCTCTATGCTTTCTATCTCAAATTCTATCTCTCCAAGTCATATGCATTCTATTGAAACTGTCGAATGTCTTCACTGTGTCCTTGTCAGCTGAAGATATAGAGACAACCATAAAGTCCGTTTTTAATGCTCATTCCTCCACATAAAATCCGGAGAAGCAGGAACGACCGCCCGACAATTTAGGCGTGCGTGGGACGTGGAACAAACCCCAAACTTCCGCTAACTGGCCACGCGTTCCTCAAATGTGAACCGCCAGGGGCACCTGTGTAATAGCACAGTGCCGCCCCTGAACCTATAAATTCACACTTACCGCGGTCATTATCTCCTTCTTCCACCCTCACACGAACCCTAGCGCCACCGCTAGCACTCGACGACGCCGGAGACGAAGCGCTTCGCTGCCACAACCTCTCCAACGCCGTCCTCACACCGACCGCGGACATCGTCCTCTCCGCCGTCGCCGTAGGTGTTTTCCGTCGCCAAGTTAGGGCACGGAGGACTGAACTGCTCGGCATCAACTCCCTTCCGTCTAGCAGTTCCAGTGTGGTAAATAAAACTTCTTTTTACAGCCCCTTTGATCTCATGGTTCTGTCACTTTCTACCATAAGAAGTTTCTCTTCACACTAGTTAGATCTCTCGCTGCATCTCATGACATGCCTAGTATATTCACTTGTGCTTCATAAAGTAGTTAGATTCCTCACTTGTACTGATCTGTGGGTTCGTACAAATCTGGAACCAACTTCTTATCTATGAGTGAATGTCTTCGCACGTTGAGGTCAATGTCTTCTAAACTGATTAATCTTCAAAACCTTCTGAGAATGCATATGACCTCTTCCCCTTCCCTCGCACCTTAATGCTGTCACAGGTACATGTCCGTGGGAGAATCCTTCGGTTCTCATAGTCTGCATTCATTTGCAGAATTCCTACAGCATCACATAAACTCTCTTGAAGTCAGTTCCTGTTGTTCCAGAAAAAGAAAGCCTTTGAAGCCTTTGAAAGTTTTGAAGCCTTTCAAGTTAAAGTTTATGGCTTTAGAAGCAGCAGCAAGGAAGGGGGCAGACAGAGACGTGAGGGAACTTCCAAAGATCTGCCTGAAGACTTGGCAGAAATGTACAAAACAGATCCAGAAGAGAGCTATGGGCAGCGCAAGACCCAAATCCAATGGATTCGACGCTATTGGGCAGAACAGTGGTTCAAATACCGCTTCGTCACTCAGGAGTATGCTGAAAAGAATGCCATCAAGAAGCCATGGGGGGACATCTTATACAAGAACCTCATACCCAAGACCAGAGATGAAGCCATTGCTCAGGGCTTCTACCCATGCATGGTCCGAGGACCACAGCCTGATGATGCGCATCCGTCGTCACTCCTCTGGTGCCGTGACGACAATCTCTTCAAGCGCAACTTTCAGTTTGGCCAACAGTCAGCGACACTGAATAAGAAGAAATTTGGGTTAGACTTCAACCCTGGTCCCTCCGCACCAAGGGCAGATGGCACACGCGACGCGGAACCCAATATCATCGGTCCGTTTGCCAATCTTGAGGGCCTGATCACCCACATCTTAGTCCAAGGGACTGCTGTGAATGACCCTCCAGCTGACTCAGATTCTGATGAAGCTCCTGCTGTGCCGAAGCCAAAGCAGACAAAGAAACCAAAAGCTTCAAAGCCGGCCCCTGCCTCAAAAATCTCAAGGGCAAAGCTATTGAAAACCGCACCTCCTGAAGTCAGTGTGCAGTCTGAAGACGTATTCCGCGTCTCCAAGTCCCTGAAGGAAAAGGAGCCCCAGCAACAAACAGGCAAAGAGCTCACTGCTCCTGCCATTCTGCGCAGCGAAGCCATTGATCTATCAAGCGATGAAGATCTGGGAGATGACGCTCTAGAGCAGCTTATCAAAAGCAAAGAAGAAGCTGAAATTTTCAACAATCTGCCTCTCTTTGATGTCGCCATCATCCACAGCTTCATCGATGAATGGTTTAACTCACCAGACATAAGCTTCAATGATCTGCAGCTGCCGGTTGGCCTCAGTGTCGCCTTCCAAGGCGCAATTGCTTCAGAACTGGCCATTGCTCAGCGCATTGTTGAGCTGAAGCAGAAAATTGATCACGAAAAAGCTCAGTTCAAGAAGCAGAAAATCATGCTGCATGAGCTCAAAGAAAACTTTCTGAAGAAGCGTGCTGAAGCTCAGGGCTCACATGAAAGGATGAAGTCTTTGGCAGAAAAATGTGTTCAAGCCTACAACGAGGCTGAAAAGCGCAAGGCACTTGGGCGTCCTGGCATCGACCCCAAGATGGCCGCAAAGAAGAAAAAGGAGCCTGCTGTGAATGAACCAGAGGCACCTCGGCAAGAAGCGGTTCAAATTGTCTTCCCCACTGCAACGACTGGCTCGAAGCCAAAGAGCCGGTCAACAGCTTCAGAGCTAAAGAAGACAAGAACTGCAGAGGCTGAAGCCAGAAAAAGGAAGAGCTCTGAAGCCTCTCCTACTGCCCCCAGCAAAAAGAAGCGCAAGACCAAGAAATCTAGGGCTGCTCCCACAGAGCCCTTGATGGTTGAACTCCTTTCTGTCATTCACCCCAATGCAGAAAGACGACTGACAGTTCATGAGCCTGCTCCCACAGAGGCTCCTGAAGCTGAAGATATTCCAGCGGCCGACCCCACAGCTGCTGAAGACATTGGTCATCAAGACAATGTACAAGATGATGCAGCCCTTCCTCCGCTTGAAACAAGCGAACTCCTCAGTATTGGTCGTCCTCTGACGCCAATGGCACAAGATGAGTCATGGGCGGATCGCCCTCAGGAGGAAGAAGACTTCGAGGCCCAGCCCTCTCCAACCCCACAAGCGTCGTCTGCTTTCTGTAGGCTTCGCAAAGGGACCAAGGTTTCAAGTCCCTCTTTCGAGCGTTCCAGAAGGAGAAGTGCCCCACCAATATGTTGCACGTCAAGTGTTTCCAGATGCCACTTGTAACATCCCAAAATTTTCCAAATTTTGGAATGTTAATAATAAAATATTATTGAGTGAATTGCTATGATTTTCATGGGAAAATAAAACCTTTTGATTCTTGTTTCAAATATTTCACCCAATTGCTTTTTTTTAGACACCTACAAAATATTTTAAAACCGCAAATAAAAATGGAGTGAGAATAAAATGACTTTCTCAAATGTGGTGGATAAAAAAATCATTTGAAGTTCCTTGAATTTTGGAGTTCCATTAGAAATTGAATCTCATTTGAAATTTTAATGCCATTTAAATATTTCCAACAAATTTAATGAGAGGAGATAATGTGACTTCTCCAAAATATATTTGGAAATATTTAGTACTGCATAATTATCATTTCGCGAATTTGCAGAACTCTAAACTGAATTTTTGATTATTTCAATTATGTCCATAAAGTGTGAAGGGTAGTTTGTGAACAAATTTAATTTTCTTAAATTCGGAGACTAATTTTCTTGGACTCTAAATAATGTTGGCACTAATGTAAACATTTTTATTATTTGTTCTAAGTAACTTTTTGTGCACGTACTTATGTACGTAATTATATTTCAATCCTAATTCCTAAACTATCTAGCTTGACCCAGCTCTCAAAATCTCGGACAGGCGCGAGATAACAGCAGTACAGCCCACCTTGTTTTTGTATTTTTTTTCTTTCCTTGCCTTTTTCCTTTGGGCCAATTTCTTCCACTAAGGCCCATACGCGCACGCTTCTTCTTCCTCCTCGTTCATGTTCACAGGAACACGAACAGATGCTACATCCATGGCGCCTCCACCTCTTCCTTCCCTCCTCTTCCTCTCCCAACCCACTAACCTCCAGAACCGGTTCCCCTCTCCTCCTCGGACCGGCCTCCCTCATATTTGGAGGTTTTGTTATTGAGTTTCTTTTTTTTGGCCTAAAAATGGAAAAAAGAAAATAAAAAAGAATATCGATAAAAAAAAAAAAAAAAAAAAAAAAAAAAAAAAAAAAAAAACAAAAAGAAAAAAAAAAAAAAAAAAAAAAAAAAAAAAAAAAAAAAAAAAAAAAAAAAAAAAAAATAAAAAAAAAAAAAAAAAAAAAAAAAAAAGAAAAAAAAAAAAAAAAAAAAAGAGAAAAAAAAAAAAAGAAATAAAAAAAAAATAAAAAAAAAGAAATAAAAGAAAAAGAAGAAAAAAAATAAAAAGAGTAAATATGAAAAATAAAAAGATGAAAAATGGAAGAAAAAAAGAAAAAAGAAGAAGATAGAAACAGAAAAAGTATATAAAAAAAGAAAAAAGAGAAAAGAATAAAAGAAGAAAAAAATAGAATAAAAAAAAGATAAAGAAAATGAGAAAAAATAAAAAATAGAAAAAAAATTGGAAAAAAAAATAGAAAGAGATAAGAAATAAAAAAAAAATAAAGAAAAAGATAAAAAAAAAACTAGAAAGAAAAAAAAAAGAAAAGAAAATAATGAAAAAGGGAAGGAAAGAATAGATGTGAAAATTCAAAATCATAACATCTTTGATTAATGAGCTAGTCAAGTAGAGGCATACTAGGGACAATATGTTTTGTCTATGTATTCACATATTTACTAAGTTTCCAGTTAATACAATTCTAGCATGAATAATAAAAATTTATCATGAAATAAGGAAATAAATAATAACTTTATTATTGCCTCTAGGGCATATTTCCTTCAGCCTCCCACTTGCACTAGTGTCAATAATCTAGATTACATAGTATGATTCTAACACCCATGGAGCTTTGGTGTTGATCATGTTTTGCTCGTGGAAGAGGCTTAGTCAACGGGTCTGCAACATTCAGATCCGTATGTATCTTGCAAATCTCTATGTATCCCTCCGACACTTGATGAAAGATGGAATTGAAGCGTCTCTTGATGTGCTTGGTTCTCTTGTGAAATCTGGATTCCTTTTGACGGGTCCATTTTGAACTTCTTCAAAACTTTATCAAGGTATGTGCTTTGTGAAAGTCCAATTAAGCATATTGATCTATCTCTATAGATCTTGATGCCCAATATGTAAGCAGCTTCACCGAGGTCTTTCATGGAAAAACTCTTATTCGGGTATCGCTTTATGCTATCCAAAAATTCTATATTATTTCTAATCAACAATGTGTCATCCACATATAATATTAGAAATGCTACAGAGCTCCCACTCACTTTCTTGTGAATACAGGCTTCTCCAAAAGTCTGTATAAAACCATATGCTTTGATCACACTATCAAAGCGTTTATTCCAACTCCGAGAGGCTTGCACCAGTCCATAAATGGATCGCTGGAGCTTCTCCTTCTCCGACCGACTCTACAACTTCACCAGCATGGAGAAGCCCGGCGACATCGACCCCACGCTGGAGCCGCAGTACATGATGCGGCTCAAGAGCAAGTGTGCCAGCCTAAATGAAAACACCACCCTTGTGGACATGGACCCTGGCAGCTTTAAGACCTTCGACACCGACTACTTCAAGTTAGTGAGCAAGAGGAGGGGCCTATTCCACTCCGACAACGCCCTCCTCACCGACCCCTTCACCCGCGCCTACGTCCAGCACCATGCTACCGGCGCCTTTAAGGACGAGTTCTTCGCCAACTTCGCCGCCTCGATGATCAAGATGGACAACGCTAACCCGCTCACCGGAAGCCAAGGTGAGATCAGGAAGAAGTGCAGCATGGTCAACCATTAAACCACCGACGAAGTACAAGGCTGTTTTGATTTGTGACAATCTTTTCTCCATGTAAATTACTGTAAGATTGTTATAGCTCCTTTCTCTCCCAAATATTTTTCTTTCATTGATTTATTGTTTCATTACAACCATGTTAGTTCCTTGTACACACGACGAACACTTTGGTATTGCCACCTCCGACGTGTCGTCCATTGTCATCTGGAGATTATTCATGTCACTTTTACTAGCTTTGTCTAAGTTTGTCTTTGTTTTATTTTAGATTGTTACATAATGTTTTGTTGTGTTTTTTGTTTTACCTTAGAGAATATCATAATGTTTCACATGTACAAGTAAAAAAGAAGAGTTATTGTTAGATTATCTTTATTTATTTATTTGGGGTAGGATGGATAGCAACCATCAAATTTTGTGGCATTGACTGTTGCCACTGACGTGCATTTGGTCTCTTCTTGTTAGAAAGTGTATCTTTATGTTTAGTTGTGTATCTGTGAAAACCAAGTGCACAAGCACGAAGAACGATAGATCCAATGTACTCCCTCCGTCTAGGTGTATAGGTCATCTAAGGTTGTGCATCGCGACCAAGGCGGAGGAAAAAACGAGATAACTTAGTGTTTATTTGCTAATTAATAGCATTACATACAATGGACTGACCACTGTATGTCATGTTTGGTAGTCTCAAGCAACTGAAAGCATACATGTCTTACATTTTTTATTAGTTGATTCTTTTATTTATGTCAAGAAATAAGAAACGATGTGGAAGTTAATGCACCATGCCTTAAGAATTTTTTTCAGAATTTTTTGAATAGTTTTACTATTTTTTTGATTTCACTGTTCATTATGGTGCATTTGAGCTCATGTGTAGATACTTCGCGTCCGCTTTTCAAGGCGTTTATAGACCTAAGAATATGAGGCCTCCTTAATTTTTCCTCCTCCACAACACTACTAGGGAAAACCCTAGTAGTAGCGCTTGAAATATGCATAGCAGTAGCGCTGGGTCCAGCGCTACTGCTACCGCGCTACAGCTAAGTTGTAGCAGTAGCGCTGGTATGGGCAGCGCTACTGGTAAGTATTCTTAGCAGTAGCACTTCCTGCAGCAGCGCTACTGCTAACTATCTGTAGCGCTTGTTTATCTGAAGCGCTGCTGCTAAGCCAGCGCTACTGCTAGGTGATTTACAGCGCTACTGCTAATGTTGCTGCTTTCACCGATCCCCACCCCTCTATGTATTTGTGCGGTATTTATACAGGCTCTATACAATAGTTTCATCAGATCATACTAAACATACACTATTCTCATCATATCATAGACATACAGTAGTCTCGTCATACCATCATCATCATCATTCAACACAAATATCATCACATCTTGAAAATAGCGATACACAAATGCGATCATGTCATGTCTCGAATAAGTGCAATTGCATGGTCATGGCACACACACAAGTTTCATACTCTCTATCTAAACCATGATGTAGAAGAGAAGAGCGATCAGCATGAGCAAGAGCGCGACTATGTAGTACCAGCGGTCCCGCCCCTGCTCATGTTGGAGTGTCCACCTCAAGTAACTACTTTCTGCTTCGGCTCTGCTATCGAACACTCTGTGGCGAGCACCCGGGTACCTGTGCACCTAGGCCTGAGCGGCTGGCCAGTGGTCGTACACTCTTGGAACTCTCCCAGCGTACACGGCGTAGTAGCACTTGATGTCTACTACACAACCTTCTTCTTGTAGACGTTGTTGGGCCTCCAAGTGCAGAGGTTTGTAGGACAGTAGCAAATTTCCCTCAAGTGGATGACCTAAGGTTTATAAATCCGTAGGAGGCGTAGGATGAAGATGGTCTCTCTAAAGCAACCCTGCAACCGAATAACAAAGAGTCTCTTGTGTCCCCAACACACCCAATACAATGGTAAATTGTATAGGTGCACTAGTTCAGCGAAGAGATGGTGATACAAGTGGTATATGGATAGTAGATAATAGTATTTGTAATCTGAAAATATAAAAACAGCAAGGTAACTAATGGTAAAAGTGAGCGTAAACGGTATTGCAATGCATGGAAATAAGGCCTAGGGTTCATACTTTCGCTAGTGTAAGTTCCCTCAACAATACTAACATAATTGGATCACATAACTATCCCTCAACATGCAACAAAGAGTCACTCCAAAGTCACTAATAGCGGAGAACGAACGAAGAGATTATGGTAGGGTACGAAACCACCTCAAAGTTATTCTTTCCAATCAATCCGTTGGGCTATTCCTATAAGTGTCACAAACAGCCCTAGAGTTCGTACTAGAATAACACCTTAAGACACAAATCAATCAAAACCCTAATGTCACCTAGATACTCCAATGTCACCTCAAGTATCCGTGGGCATGATTATGCAATATGCATCACACAATCTCAATTCATCTATTCAACCAACACATAGAACCTCAAAGAGTGCCCCAAAGATCTACCAGAGAATCACGACGAAAACGTGTGCCAACCCCTATGCATAGGTTCATGAACCCGCAAGTTGGTCACCTTAACATACATCAAGTGGCACGCGGTATCCCATTGTCACCACAGATATCCACGGCAAGACATACATCAAGTGTTCTCAAATCTTTAAAGACTCAATCCGATAAGATAACTCCAAAGGGGTAACTCAATTCATTACAAGAGAGTAGAGGGGGGAAGAAACATCATAGGATCCAAATATAATAGCAAAGCTCGCGATACATCAAGATCGTATCATCTCAAGAACACGAGAGAGAGAGAGAGATCAAACACATAGCTACCGGTACATACCCTCAGCCCCGAGGGAGAACTACTCCCTCCTCGTCATGGAGAGCACCGGGATGATGAAGATGGCCACCGGAGAAGGATTGCCCCCTCCGGCAGGGTGCCGGAACGGGTCTAGATTGGTTTTCGGTGGCTACGGAGGCTTCTGGCGGCGGAACTCCCGATCTATTGTGCGTTCTGGAAGTTTTAGGTCACGTGGGTATATATGGGTGCAGGAGGTACGTTAGGGGAGCCACGAGGGTCCCACGAGACAGGGGGGCGCCCCCACCCTCGTGAGCACCTCGTTCCTTCCTTGACGTAGGGTCCAAGTCCATCGGGTGTGTTTCCTTCCAAAAATAACTTCTCCAGTTGATTTCGTTCCGTTTCGACTCCGTCTGATATTCCTTTTCTTCAAAACACTGAAATAGGCATAAAACAGCAAATCTGGGCTGGGCCTCCGGTTAATAGGTTAGTCCCAAAAGTAATACAAAAGTGGATAATAAAGCCCAATATTTCCCAAAACAGTAGATAATATAGCATGGAGCAATCAAAAATTATAGATACGTTGGAGACGTATCAAGCATCCCCAAGCTTAATTCCTGCTCGTCCTCGAGTAGGTAAATGATAAAAAGATAATTTTTGATGTGGAATGCTAGTTGGCATAATTTCAATGTAATTCTTCTTAATTGTGGCATGAATATTCAGAGTCATAAGACTCAAGACAAAAGTTCATATTGACATAGAAAATAATAATACTTCAAGCATACTAAAAAAGCAATTATGTCTTCTCAAAATAACATGGCCAAAGAAAGTTATCCCTACAAAATCATATAGTCTGGCTATGCTCCATCTTCACCACACAACATATTTAAATCATGCACAACCCCGATGACAAGCCAAGCAATTGTTTCATACTTTTAATGTTCTCAAACTTTCTCAATCTTCACGCAATACATGAGCGTGAGCCATGGATATAGCACTATAGGTGGAATAGAATGGTGGTTGTGGAGAAGACAAAAAGGGATAAGATAGTCTCACATCAACTAGGCGTATCAACGGGCTATGGAGATTCCCATCAATAGATATCAATGTGAGTGAGTAGGTATTGCCATGCAATGGATGCACTAGAGCTATAAATATATGAAAGCTCAACAAAAGAAACTAGTGGGTGTGCATCCAACTTGCTTGCTCACGAAGACCTAGGGCAATTTGAGGAAGCCCATCATTGGAATATACAAGCCAAGTTCTATAACGTAAAATTCCCACTAGTATATGAAAGTGACAACATATGAGACTCTCTATATGAAGAACATGGTGCTACTTTGAAGCACAATATATGAGACTCGCTATATCATGGTGCTACTTTGAAGCACAAGTGTGGTAAAAGGATAGTAGCATTGCCCCTTTTTATTTTCTTTTTTCCTTTTTTTGGCCTTTCTCTTTTTTTATTTGGCCTTTCCTTTTTTTGGGGACAATGCTCTATTGAATGATGATCATCACACTTCTATTTATTTACAAATCAATGATACAACTCGATACTAGAACAAAGTATGACTCTATATGAATGCCTCCGGCGGTGTACCGGGATATGCAATGAATCAAGAGTGACATGTATGAAATAATTTTGAACGGTGGCTTTGCCACAAATACGATGTCAACTACATGATCAAGCTAAGCAATATGACAATGATGAATGTGTCATGATGAACTAGATGGTGGAAAGTTCCATGGCAATATATCTCGGAATGGCTATGGAAATGCCATAATAGGTAGGTATGGTGGCTGTTTTGAGGAAGGTATATGGTAGGTGTATGATACCGGCGAAATTTGCGCGGTATTAGAGAGGCTAGCAAAGCTGGAAGGGTGAGAGTGTGTATAATCCATCGACTCAACATTAGTCATAAAGAATTCATGTACTTATTGCAAAAATGTAGAAGTTATCAAAGCAAAGTATTACGCGCATGCTCCGAGGGGGATAGATTGGTAGGAAAAGACCATCACTCGTCCCCGACCGCCACTCATAAGGAAGACAATCAGTAAATAAATCATGCTCCGACTTCATCACATAACGGTTCACCATACGTGCATGCTACGGGAATCACAAACTTCAACACAAGTATTTATCAAATTCACAACTACTCAACTAGCATGACTCTAATATCACCATCTCCATATCTCAAAACAATCATCAAGTATCAAACTTCTCTTAGTATTCAACACACTCATAAGAGAATTTTATTATTAATCTTGTATACCTAGCATATTAGTATTTTAAGCAAATTACCATGATATTTAAGACTCTCAAAATAATCTAAGTGAAGCATGAGAGTTCATCTATTTCTTCAAAATAAAAATACCACCATGCTCTAAAAGATATAAGTGAAGCACTAGAGCAAATGACAAACTACTCCGAAAGATATAAGTGAAGATCAATGAGTAGTCGAATAATTATGCAACTATGTGAAGACTCTCTAATATTTAATAATTTCAGACCTTGGTACTCTATTCAAACAGAAAGCAAAGCAAAATAAAATGACATCTAAGAATAGCAAGCATCATGTGAAGAAGCAAAAACTTAGGATCAACCGATACTAACCGATAGTTGTTGAAGAAGAAAGGTGGGATGCCAACCGAGGCATCCCCAAGCTTTGACGCTTGAGACTTCTTGAAATATTATCTTGGGGTGCCTTGGGAATCCCTAAGCTTGAGCTTTTGTGTCTCCTTAATTCCTCTCATATCACGGTCTCCCTAAATCTCAAAAGCTTCATCCACACAAAACTTAACAAGAACTCGTGAGATAAGTTAGTATAAACCATTGCAAAAACCTTATCATACTCTACCGTATCAAATCACTAAAATTATTATTCAACATTGCATACTAAATGCCTCTGCATATTTAATAGTCGTATCCTCAAATAGAATCACTAAAGAAGCAAACATATGCAAACAATGCAAACATAACAGCAATCTACCTAAACAGGATAGTCTGTAAAGAATGCTGCAACATCCATACTTCCCTAGATCCAAAAATTATGAAAGAAAATTCCCACTGTAGTAAATTTATCAGATCTTAATATTCAAAAGGTTTCAACATTTTATCACATTCTGACTTTTCTAGGGAATTATTGCAACAGCGGTAAACTTTCTGTTTTCAAACAGCAACATGTATACTTGTAACATAGGCATAGTAGAGGCTATCAATGCCACTTTTATTGAAATAAAAGATGCAAAAAATTGTTCTAAATAACAGCAAGCAAATCCTAACAAAATAAATTGACGCTCCAAGCAAAACACATATCATGTGGCGAATAAAAATATAGCTCCAAGTAAAGTTACCGATGAACGAAGATGAAAGAGGGGATGCCTTCCGGGGCATCCCCAAGCTTAGCCTCTTGCCACTCCTTATTCCATAGTCCATCGAATCTTTACCCAAAACTTGAAAACTTCACAACACAAAACTTAACAGAAAACTCGTAAGCTCCGTTAGTATAAGAAAATAAATCACCACTTCAAGGTACTGTAATGAACCCATTCTTTATTTATATTGGTGTTAAACCTACTGTATTCCAACTTATCTATGGTTTATAAACTCTTTACTAGCCATAGATTCATCAAAATAAGTAAACAACACATGAAAAACAGAATCTGTCAAAAACAGAACAGTCTGTAGTAATCTGAATCAAACATAAACTTCTGAAACTCATAAAATTCTCAAATAAATTTCTCGACCTGATTAATTTATCTATTAATCATCTGTAAAAAGAATTAACTAAATTGCACTCTCCAAATAAAAATGGCAGCAATTCTCGTGAGCGCTAAAGTTTCTGTTTTTGACAGCATGATCAACAAGACTTTCCCCAAGTCTTCCCAAAGGATCCACTTGGCACAAACACTAATCAAAAGCATAAAAACCACATCTAAATAGAGGCTAGATGAATTATTTATTACTAAACAGTAACAAAAAGCAAGAAACTAAAATAAAATTGGGTTGCCTCCTAACAAGCGCTATCGTTTAATGCCCCTAGCTAGGCATGATGATTTCAACGATGCTCACATAAAAGATAAGAATTGAAACATAAAGAGAGCATCATGAAGAATATGACTAGCACATTTAAGTCTAACCCACTTCCTATGCATAGGGATTTTGTGAGCAAACAACTTATGGGAACAATAATCAACTAGCATATGAGGGTAAAACAAGCATAACTTCAAAACTTTAAGCACATAGAGAGGAAACTTGATATTATTGCAATTCCTACAAGCATATATTCCTCCCTCATAATAATTTTCAGTAGCATCATGAATGAATTCAACAATATAACCAGCACCTAAAGCATTCTTTTCACGATCTACAAGCATAGAAAATTTACTACTCTCCACACAAGCAAAATTCTTCTCATGAATAATAGTGGGAGCAAACTCAACAAAATAACTATCATGTGATTGAAAATTAAGATCAAGATGACAAGTTTCAGGGTTATCATTATTCTTTATAGCATACAAGTCATCACAATAATCATCATAGATAGCAACTTTGTTCTCATAATCAATTGGAACCTCTTCCGGAATAGTGGATTCATCACAAATTAAAGTCATGACCTCTCAAAATCCACTTTCATCAATATAATCATCATAAATAGGAGGCATGATTTCATCATAATAAATTTGCTCATCAAAACTTGGGGGACAAAAAATATCATATTCATCAAACATAGCTTCCCCAAGCTTGTGGCTCTGCATATTATTAGCATCATGGATATTCAAGGAATTCATACTAACAACATTGCAATAATGCTCATCATTCAAATATTTAGTGCCAAACATTTTATAGATTTCTTCTTCTAGCACTTGAGCACAATTATCCTTTCCATCATACTCACGAAAGATATTAAAAAGGTGAAGCGTATGAGACAAACTCAATTCAATTTTTTTTGTAATTTTCTTTTATAAACTAAACTAGTGATAAAACAAGAAACTAAAAGACTCGATTGCAAGATCTAAAGATATACCTTCAAGCGCTAACCTCC